>NC_057801.1:79335041-79635041 GCF_018294505.1 Triticum aestivum | reverse complement strand
CGGCACGCCTCCTCTATCGAAGGCGAGTCCCGAACGGTCACGGGGAGGGCTCTTGGTATTCAACTATAACGCCTCGGATCCGATGCGCCAGGTGTCTGCCAGTTATTCGCCTTCATTGCCTTGTCATTTGCTTGCGTGTTGCATTTTACCATGTCATCATGTGCATCTCATTTTGCATACATGTTCATCTCATGTATCCGAGCATTTTCCCCGTTGTCCGTTTTGTAATCCGGCGCTCCTATGTCCTCCGGCATTCCCCTTTTGGTCTCTCGTTGTGAGCGGGTGTTAAACTTTCTCGGAATGGCCCGAGGTTTGCCAAGTGGCCTTGGTATAGCACCGATAGACCGCCTGTCAAGTTTCGTGCCATTTGGAGGTCGTTTGATACCCCAACGGTTAACCGGGTAACCGCAAAGCCCTCTTTAAGTTGCAGACCAACACCCCTTCCAAACTGGCCCAAAACCCAGCTAACTCCCCTCCATGCTCTCGGTCGTTCGATCACGATCGTGTGGGCGAAAACCGTACTCCATTTGGACTCTCCTAGCTCCCTCTACCTATAAATATGTGTTCTTCCCCGAAATCCCGGTCTAACCCTAGATCAAACCTCCCTCTCGCCCGCCGGACATGTCCACCCCGCCGCCGGACACGTCCACCGCCGCCAGCCACCTCACCCCAGTGAATCACGCGCCGCCACCTCAGCTCCGCCGCCGCCTTCAACCAATCCCCCGCCGCCACGTCGCCCCCGCGGCTCCCTCTCTCTCTCCTCCCACCCGCGCAGCCCGCGGACCCGGATCAGGCCCGCCCGGCCCGCGCCGCCGCCGCCGTCCGCCCGCCTGGGCCCGAGCGCCCCGCGTCCCGCGCTCGCTCGCTCCGCCACAGCTGCCCGGCCCGCGGCGCCGCCGAGCGCGCCCCGCCGGCCCCTCGCCTCCCCTTCGCCGAGCTCCGCCAGCTCCACCCGAGGCCGCCGCGCCTCGCCGCCGCCGCGGGACTCCCTCGCCGGCGTGCCCGCTGCCCTCCGCCGCCGGTGCCGCGCGCCCCGCCTCTGGTCCGCGCCGGCCAGTCGCGCCGCCGCCGCTGCGGGAGATGGCCACCGGAGGCCAGATCCGTGCCTCCACCGGGTCCCCGCGCCGCCCCCTCGTCTCCTCCGGCCAGATCCGGGCCGGCGCCGCCCGGATCCGCCTCCTCCCGGCCTCCCCGAGCCTCTCCGGCCATCTCCGTCGTCTCCGGCGAGGTTCTCCGGCGAACCTCGTAAACCGTGCAATCCAGAGGTTGACCCCGAAACGACTAAGTCCCCGGATTTCTGTAATATTTTCATGCCATGTTCATCATGCTATATCTCTGCATCCGTAGCTCCGTTTCGTGCGTGTAATATGTCAAATTGTTCATCTCGATGAGCAGATCATTTAATTCCATTGCATCATTTTCATTTGAGCTCATCTTCATGCCCTAAATGCTGCTGGAAGAGTGCTAGGTGATGTTAATCTGCTGGAAACTGTTATAACTTGCTCATTTGTCATTTTTGCCATGATTGATGTGTGCATCCTATGAGGTTGATGTCTACATGTGTTTTGATCTATGCCATGCCATCTTTCCAGAGGTGTTATCCATGTATTTTTGTGATTTCTGTGCTGAGTGCATTGAGCTTGCTAAGTAGGGTACTTGATATTGCTGATTTTAGTCCCTGTTCTGCTGTTATTTTTATGCCATGTAAACTTGAGGCTACAGAGAGATGCATGCATATTTTGAGATACTTCAGTAAGGGTGTTTTGAACATATGGTTATGCTATATCCATTAATGCCCTTTGTTGCAATTATGGAGTAGTCTAGCATTTCATTTTGGTGCTCTACTTTTACTTCAAAATGTTTCCTGGCAGATTGTTTACTTGTTATTCAATTTGGCCAAGCTTACTATAGTAGATCCTTGCATGCTATGGACTTGTTCTTGACTTGGTTTGTTTCACAAACATGTCTTCTTGATGATGATATGATTATCTTGTCATGCAATGACTTGTGGTGAGTGAATCGAGCTTGTTAAGTAGGGTTCATGATGTTGCTGTTTTGCTAGGCTGAATCTGTTATTTCGTGATGCTATATAAACATGTTGCTACTAATCATTCTATGCATAATCTGGAGGAGATCACTAAACATGTTTTGATCTACATGTCATCCTCTATCCATTCATGCCCCTGGTTGCATTTATAACTTGCTGTAGCTTGTTCATATCTTGCTCCAAAGTTGCTAAATGATGTTGCTGACAGCCTGTTAACATTAAGTTCAGTTTTGGCTATGTACTTTTCTAGTGATCCATGTACCCTATGACCTTGCTCTTGCCATCCTAAGCTTCATAAACATGTCTTCTTATTGTTGGTTGCCTTGCCATGCCATGTATTGCTCTGTAGTGAGTGGTTCAAGCTCACCAATATGCCTACTTATCGTTGTTCCTGCCATGTATGAATCTGTCATATAACTTGCCATGTTTACATGGGTGCCATCATATCTTCTGATCCTTTTTGACTCTTGGTCAGTAAGGGAATATTTCTCTATGGGTTTAGTGGATTGATGCCATGCCTTTGTTTGCCATTTTAAGTTCCTGTAACATGTCATTTGATAGCTCTAAACATTGCATCATGATGTTATTTCCTGATATGTCTGAAACTGTTATTATTTGCAATCTTCCCATGTCATTTTGAGCATGATCTAGTGATTTCTGGAGATAGCTCAGTGTTCATGTTTTTTTATTCTTTACCTGTACATCATGCCCATGCCTTTTGGTATTACGTTGAGATACTGTAGCTGTTGTTTTGATGCTTGCAATATGCCTACTTGCTGTTATGGACAGATTGTTGCTATGACTTGTATAGTGTGTGTGTGTTGAACCGTTGCTCCGTTTTGAGTGTGCCCTATATGAAACTTGCTTGTTTTTGCATGTAGCTTCATATTATCATGTTGCATCCTTGTTTTGAGGTGTTTTTTTGATGTTTGGATGCATTTTGCATCAATGCCATGTTTAACTTGTTTTGCTCATATCTTCTAGGCCGTAGCTCCGAACTAAATGAACTTTATATGTAACTTGACTAGAATCTCGTGTAGATCATCTTGGTGCATCTTAACTTGATGTTTAACAACTTGAACATAAGGTTTATTCAGATCTGGACCAATTTCGAAATTTGCATATGAGGACTTACCGGAATTGTTATATGTTGTTCCCGGCCTCATTTAAACTTGCCTTGATGTGTTGCTCTTGTTTGCATCATCTCTTGCCATGAGTAGCTTCTTCTCGATAGTTCTCGTTTCGTTGCGATCGTGAGGATGCGTTCGTCTACGTGTGGTTCGTCTTCGTGGCTTCATCTTCTTCATGGACTCGTTCTTCTTCCTTGCGGGATTTCAGGCAAGATGACCGCTACCCTGGATCTCACTACTATCATTGCTATGCTAGTTGCTTCGTTCTATCGCTATGCTGCGTTACCTATCTTTTGCTCATCAAGCCTCCCAAATTGCCATGAACCTCTAACCTTTGACACCTTTCCTATGCAAACCGTTGTTTGGCTATGTTACCGCTTTTGCTCAGCCCCTCTTATAGCGTTGCTAGTTGCAGGTGAAGTTGAAGATTTCTCCATGGTGGACAGGATTTTGGTTGGGATATCACAATATCTCTTATATTATTAATGCATCTATATATTTGGTAAAGGGTGGAAGGCTCGGCCTTTTGCCTGGTGTTTTGTTCCACTCTTGCCGCCCTAGTTTCCGTCATACCGGTGTTATGTTCCCGGATTTTGCGTTCCTTACGCGGTCGGGTGATTTATGGGACCCCCTTGATAGTTCGCTTTGAATAAAACTCCTCTAGCAAGGCCCAACATTGACTTTTACCATTTGCCTCACCACCACCTACTTTTCCCTTGGGAGTCGCTCTCTCGAGGGTCATCTTTATTATAGCCCCCCCCCCCCCCCCGGGCCAGTGCTTGTCTAAGTGTTGGTCCGAACCAGAGCCACTTGCAGCGCCACCTCGGGGCAACTTGAGGGTTGGTTTTAGTTGTACGTAGTGTTCATCTGGTGTCGCCCTGAGAACGAGATATGTGCAGCTCCTATCGGGATTGTCGACGCATCGGGCGGTCCTGCTGGTCTTGTTTTACCATTGTTGAAATGTCTTGTAAACCGGGATTCCGAGTCTGATCGGGTCTTCCTGGGAGAAGGTCTATTCCTTCGTTGATCACGAGAGCTTGTCATGGGCTAAGTTGGGACACCCCTGCAGGGTATAATCTTTCAAAAGCCGTGCCTGCGGTTATTGGCAGATGGGAATTTGTTAATGTCCGGTTGTAGATAACTTGACTCCAAATCTGAATTAAAACGCATCAACCATGTGTGTAGCCGTGATGGTCTCTTCTTGGCGGAGTCCGGGAAGTGAACACGGTTTTTGGTTTATGTTTGACGTAAGTAGGAGTTCAGGATCACCTCTTGATCATTGCTAGCTTCACGACCGTTCCGCTTGTTCTCTTCTCGCTCTCATTTGCGTATGTTAGCCACCATATCATGCTTAGTCGCTGCTGCAACCTCACCACTTTACCCCTTCCTTTCCCTTTAAGCTTTGCTAATCTTGATACCCATGGTAATGGGATTGCTGAGTCCTCGTGGCTCACAGATTACTATAACAATAGTTGCAGGTACAGGTTTTGCGAGGATCATGATGCGAGAGCGATGCTTGCTTGCGTTGAGTTCTTCTTCTGCTTCTTCGATCAGGAGATAGGTTCCAGGTCGGCAGCCTGGGCTAGCAGGGTGGATGTCGTTTGAGTTTCTGTTTATGTTTCATCCGTAGTCGGATGTTGGCTGATTATTGTTGATGTTGTATTTGTGTGGCATTGCATGCCTTATGTATGTATCCCCATCTATTATGTAATGTTGATGTAATGATATCCACCTTGCAAAAGCGTTCCAATATGCGGGTCTATCCTTGGTGGGACCCTCGAGTTCCTTTTGGATAGGGTCGCATATTGGGCATGACAACTTGGTATCAGAGCCTCGACGGACCCTAGGAGCCCCCTTGATTGATCGTGTAGTTTGGCCGTTGTTGAGTCTAGAATAAAACTGTTTTCGGAGTCTAGTTATATCGGAGAGTAGGAATTCTTTTTACTCCTCTGCCCCTTCGTCGCTCTGGTCAGGAATCTTGACGTAGGTGTTTTGAATTACTTCTCTTCCCCTTCAAAATTTTCTTTAGGATCACGCAGTTGGTTTTCCGGTAGCTGTTCCTCAGCTCTTTTCATCCGGTGCATTTCTCGTCAAGTCGACTCGAGCCTCTTCATCTTTGAGTTCAATCCTCAGTTGCTTTCTTTTCCCACCAGCCCACCCCTTCTTCCTCTCGGAACCGGAGTCCGTAATCGAGTATCCATCCTACTCGTGCGAAGTTTTTGCTCTCTCTCCTCAATGATTTCAACCGGTGTTTTCTCCTCAAGTTATTCGTCGATTTCCCCTTCCAGTTGTCTGTATTTTTCCCGCCCTCCCACCCTCTTCTTCCCGGAGCTTGAGTCTCTCTCGACCATCTATCTCATTAGTACGGAGCCTCTTCAGTCTTCCCTCAATTAATTCAACCGGTGAATTCTCATCTTGTTCGTCATTCTTCATCTCTTTTTCCTTTCCGGTGGATTCAATTCAAGTTTTTTTGGTAGTGATTTCATTCTTTTCCTCGGCTCAACTGTTTTCCCTGCTCATTCGCCTCTCGCCAGTTTAATCCTTCTGGAGTGTTCGAGATATCTCAGGAGATTTGTCTGTGTTTGAATTAAATCGAGGGTGTCACCTCATTCAAATATTTCAATTATTCCGGTGCTTCATCTATCTGTTCATCAATCCTTTTCAACGGTGTTATCTCTTCAGTGGGCCCTAACCCACAGGTCTTTTCCCAGGATCTTACCTGACTCTTCTAATTCTCCCGGAGGTATTCTCAATTCTTTTCAAGTTTGACGTAAGTATGAATTTCATCAGTCAGATGCTTTCCAAGATCGATTTCAAATCATTTCATTGTTGGCTCAACCTCTTTGTTTTTCATTCTTCCAGAGTGTCTCAGTAATTTTGGTGGTTTTCCGTCATCATTTGAAGATCAAAGAAGAGTTTTTCCTCTAAACCTTGTCCGTTCTCTCGAAGTTTCGTGGTTCTAGCTTCATGTTATCCTCTCATATTATTCCGTTTGTCGGATATTTCTTTTTTCAACCATCCGGAGTTTGTCGGAAGTTGTTTTCCCAATTCTTTTACCGGAGGCCATCATTCCAGTTATTGTTTTCTAATTCTTCCCGGCGATTCTTTCTCTTTTCTTCGTTCATTTTCATTTCTAACGGTGGTTCTTTCAAGATTCTTTTTCCTTCATTATCATTTTAATCCATTCCTTCGTTCAATCCTACCGGTGGTTCATGAAGACCTTCTCAAGTTTGCGATATGTCACTTCTCAATTCTTTTTCAAGAAGAATAAGTAGTATGCAAAATCCATTGCTTGTCATCAATTTAATTTGATGAAGGATAAGCATATAATAAATCTTATTCTTATTTCATCCAAGTGATTGATCCTTTTCTTCGGAGTTTGTTCTTGAGGAATAAATTCTAGTTCCAAGTGTTTTCATCTTTTCTTTTCTGGAGTTCATATTTCCTCGGTCATTTCGTCGGAACCTCCATCTAAATCACCGCAAGGCTTTAATCTTATTCTTTCATCCTTTATTATATCTCATCATCCTTTTGTTACCGGAGTTCTTCATGGTGGTTCTTCATGGTTTAATTCATTCTTCAAGAGTTCATCAAGTATCATTCCATCCTCTCAAGTTCTTGTTCTATTCTTTCGATGTATCAGCCGGAGTGCTGCCTAAATTCTTTCAGTCTTATTCGTTTCTTTTCTCATTCTAACCACTCCGGTTAGAACGAGTTGTTTCATAGTCTATCTGATTCCGTAAGCTTCGAGTCTCGTCATTCTTGTCGTTCCTCTCTTCTTCTCGAGTTCTCTCGATTCTTTGATTCTTCTCTTGAGTTCTTGTTTCACCTCATCCCTTTTCCCTTCCGTCTCGGTCCTAAGATCTCGGGACAAGATCTCTTGTTACTGGAGGAGTGTTGTAACGCCTCGGATCCGATGCGCCAGGTGTCTGCCAGTTATTCGCCTTCGTTGCCTTGTCATTTGCTTGCGTGTTGCATTTTACCATGTCATCATGTGCATCTCATTTTGCATACATGTTCATCTCATGCATCCGAGCATTTTCCCCGTTGTCTGTTTTGCAATCCGGCGCTCCTATGTCCTCCGGTGTTCCCCTTTTGGTCTCTCGTTGTGAGCGGGTGTTAAACTTTCTCGGAATGGCCCGAGGTTTGCCAAGTGGCCTTGTTATAGCACCGATAGACCGCCTGTCAAGTTTCGTGCCATTTGGAGGTCGTTTGATACCCCAACGGTTAACCGGGTAACCGCAAAGCCCTCTTTGAGTTGCAGCCCAACACCCCTTCCAAACTGGCCCAAAACCCAGCTAACTCCCCTCCATGCTCTCGGTCGTTCGATCACGATCGTGTGGGCGAAAACCGCACTCCATTTGGACTCTCCTAGCTCCCTCTACCTATAAATATGTGTTCTTCCCCGAAATCCCGGTCTAACCCTAGATCAAACCTCCCTCTCGCCCGCCGGACATGTCCACCCCGCCGCCGGACACGTCCACCGCCGCCAGCCACCTCACCCCAGCGAATCACGCGCCGCCACCTCAGCTCCACCGCCACCTTCAACCAATCCCCCACCGCCACATCGCCCCCGTGGCTCCCTCTCTCTCTCCTCCCACCCGCGCGGCCCGCGGACCCGGACCGGGCCCGCCCGGCCCGCGCCGCCGCCGTCCGCCCGCCTGGGCTCGAGCGCCCCGCGTCCCGCGCCCGCTCGCTCCGCCGCCGCTGCCCGGCCCGCGCCGCCGCCGAGCGCGCCCCGCCGGCCCCTCGCCTCCCCTTCGCCGAGCTCCGCCAGCTCCACCCGAGGCCGCCGCGCCTCACCGCCGCCGCGGGACTCCCTCGCCGGCGTGCCCGCCGCCCTCCGACGCCGGTGCCGCGCACCCCGCCTCCAGTCCGCGTCGGCCAGTCGCGCCGCCGCCGCCGCGGGAGATGGCCACCGGAGGCCAGATCCACGCCTCCACCGGGTCCCCGCGCCGCCCCCTCGTCTCCTCCGGCCAGATCCGGGCCGGCGCCGCCCGGATCCGCCTCCTCCCAGCCTCCCCGAGCCTCTCCGGCCATCTCCGTCGTCTCCGGCGAGGTTCTCCGGCGAACCTCGTAAACCGTGCAATCCAGAGGTTGACCCCGAAACGACTAAGTCCCCGGATTTCTGTAATATTTTCATGCCATGTTCATCATGCTATATCTCTGCATCCGTAGCTCCGTTTCGTGCGTGTAATATGTCAAATTGTTCGTCTCGACGACTAAATCATTTCATCCCATTGCATCATTTTCATTTGAGCTCATCTTCATGCCCTAAATGCTGTTGGAAGAGTGCTAGGTGATGTTAATCTGCTGGAAACTGTTATAACTTGCTCATTTGTCATTTTTGTCGTGATTGATGTGTGCATCCTATGAGGTTGATGTCTACATGTGTTTTGATCTATGCCATGCCATCTTTCCAGAGGTGTTATCCATGTATTTTTGTGATTTGTGTGCTGAGTGCATCGAGCTTGCTAAGTAGGGTACTTGATATTGCTGATTTTAGTCCCTGTTCTGCTGTTATTTTTATGCCATGTAAACTTGAGGCTACAGAGAGATCCATGCATATTTTGAGATACTTCAGTAAGGGTGTTTTGAACATATGGTTATGCTCTATCCATTCATGCCCTTTGTTGCAATTATGGAGTAGTCTAGCATGTCATTTTGGTGCTCTACTTTTGCTTCAAAATGTTTCCTGGCAGATTGTTTACTTGTTATTCAATTTGGCCAAGCTTACTATAGTAGATCCTTGCATGCTATGGACTTGTTCTTGACTTGGTTTGTTTCACAAACATGTCTTCTTGATGATGCTATGCTTATCTTGTCATGCAATGACTTGTGGTGAGTGAATCGATCTTGTTAAGTAGGGTTCATGATGTTGCTGTTTTGCTAGGCTGAATCTGTTATTTCGTGATGCTATATAAACACGTTGCTACTAATCATTCTATGCATAATCTGGAGGAGATCACTAAACATGTTTTGATCTACATGTCATCCTCTATCCATTCATGCCCCTGGTTGCATTTATAACTTGCTGTAGCTTGTTCATATCTTGCTCCAAAGTTGCTAAATGATGTTGCTGACAGCCTGTTAACATTAAGTTCAGTTTTGGCTATGTACTTTTCTAGTGATCCATGTACCCTATGACCTTGCTCTTCCATGCTAAGCTTCATAAACATGTCTTCTTACTGTTGGTTGCCTTGCCATGCCATGTATTGCTCTATAGTGAGTGGTTCAAGATCACCAACATGCCTACTTATCGTTGTTCCTGCCATGTATGAATCTGTCATATAACTTGCCATGTTTACATGGGTGCCATCATATCTTCTGATCCTTTTTGACTCTTGGTCAGTAAGGGACTATTGCTCTATGGGTTTAGTGGATTGATGCCATGCCTTTGTTTGCCATTTTAAGTTCCTGTAACATGTCGTTTGATAGCTCTAAACATTGCATCATGATGTTATTTCCTGATATGTCTGAAACTGTTATTATTTGCAATCTTCCCATGTCATTTTGAGCATGATCTAGTGATTTCTGGAGATAGCTCAGTGTTCATGTTTTTTTATGCTTTACCTGTACATCATGCCCATGCCTTTTGGTATTACGTTGAGATACTGTAGCTGTTGTTTTGATGCTTGCAATATGCCTACTTGCTGTTATGGACAGATTGTTGCTATGACTTGTATAGTGTGTGTGTGTTGAACCGTTGCTCCGTTTTGAGTGTGCTCTATATGAAACTTGCTTGTTTTTGCATGTAGATTCATATTATCATGTTGCATCCTTGTTTTGAGGTGTTTGCTTGATGTTTGGATGCATTTTGCATCAATGCCATGTTTAACTTGTTTTGCTTATATCTTCTAGGCCGTAGCTCCGAACTAAATGAACTTTATATGTAACTTGACTAGAATCTCGTGTAGATCATTTTGGTGCGTCTTAACTTGATGTTTAACAACTTGAACATAAGGTTTATTCAGATCTGGACCAATTTCGAAATTTGCATATGAGGACTTACCGGAATTGTTATATGTTGTTCCCGGCCTCATTTAAACTTGCCTTGATGTGTTGCTCTTGTTTGCATCATCTCTTGCCATGAGTAGCTTCTTCTTGATAGTTATTGTTTCGTTGCGATCGTGAGGATGCGTTCATCTACGTGTGGTTTGTCTTCGTGGCTTCATCTTCTTCATGGACTCGTTCTTCTTCCTTGCGGGATTTCAGGCAAGATGACCGCTACCCTGGATCTCACTACTATCATTGCTATGCTAGTTGCTTCGTTCTATCGCTATGCTGCGTTACCTATCTTTTGCTCATCAAGCCTCCCAAATTGCCATGAACCTCTAACCTTTGACACCTTTCTTATGCAAATCGTTGTTTGGCTATGTTACCGCTTTTGCTCAGCCCCTCTTATAGCGTTGCTAGTTGCAGGTGAAGTTGAAGATTTCTCCATGGTGGACAGGATTTTGGTTGGGATATCACAATATCTCTTATATTATTAATGCATCTATATATTTGGTAAAGGGTGGAAGGCTCGGCCTTTTGCCTGGTGTTTTGTTCCACTCTTGCCGCCCTAGTTTCCGTCATACCGGTGTTATGTTCCCGGATTTTGCGTTCCTTATGCGGTCGGGTGATTTATGGGACCCCCTTGACAGTTCGCTTTGAATAAAACTCCTCCAGCAAGGCCCAACATTGAATTTTACCATTTGCCTCACCACCACCTACTTTTCCCTTGGGAGTCGCTCTCTCGAGGGTCATCTTTATTATAGCCCCCCCCCCGGGCCAGTGCTTGTCTAAGTGTTGGTCCGAACCAGAGCCACTTGCAGCGCCACCTCGGGGCAACTTGAGGGTTGGTTTTAGTTGTACGTAGTGTTCATCCGGTGTCGCCCTGAGAACGAGATATGTGCAGCTCCTATCGGGATTGTCGGCGCATCGGGCGGTCTTGCTGGTCTTGTTTTACCATTGTCGAAATGTCTTGTAAACCGGGATTCCAAGTCTGGTCGGGTCTTCCTGGGAGAAGGTCTATTCCTTTGTTGATCGTGAGAGCTTGTCATGGGCTAAGTTGGGACACCCCTGCAGGGTATAATCTTTCGAAAGTCGTGCCTGCGGTTACTGGCAGATGGGAATTTGTTAATGTCCGGTTGTAGATAACTTGACTCCAGATCCGAATTAAAACGCATCAACCGTGAGTGTAGCCGTGATGGTCTCTTCTCGACGGAGTCCGGGAAGTGAACACGGTTTCTGGGTTATGTTTGACGTAAGTAGGAGTTCAGGATCACCTCTTGATCATTGCTAGCTTCACGACCGTTCCGCTTGTTCTCTTCTCTCTCTCATTTGCGTGTGTTAGCCACCATATCATGCTTAGTCGCTGCTGCAACCTCACCACTTTACCCCTTCCTTTCCCTTTAAGCTTTGCTAGTCTTGATACCCATGGTAATGGGATTGCTGAGTCCTCGTGGCTCACAGATTACTACAACAACAGTTGTAGGTACAGGTTTTGCGAGGATCATGACGCGAGAGCGATGCTTGCTTGCGTTGAGTTCTTCTTCTGCTTCTTCGATCAGGGGATAGGTTCCAGGTCAGCAGCCTGGGCTAGCAGGGTGGATGTCGTTTGAGTTTCTGTTTATGTTTCATCCGTAGTCGGATGTTGGCTGATGTATTGTTGATGTTGTATTCGTGTGGCATTGCATGCCTTATGTATGTATCCCCATCTATTATATAATGTTGATGTAATGATATCCACCTTGCAAAAGCGTTCCAATATGCGGGTCTATCCTTGGTGGGACCCTCGAGTTCCTTTTGGATAGGGTCGCATATTGGGCGTGACATCAACCTCATTATAATGAGACCAAGGCCCGCTCCTTTCTTTCAATCTCAATCGAATCCGCCCCTCGCCTCGAGTTCCAACACCCAAAGCTCTAGATTCAGGCGCTTCGGACCTCCGAGGATGTCCGGCTCCGACCTGCAAGGCCGGTGGATGCCTTCCTCCTTCACGGAAGAAGACATGCTAAAGCTGAGAGACGCCGGTATCTAACCAGCGAAATTTTGCACAGGCTGCCTGCCCAAGGGCAGGTTATTCCCACTCCCAAGCCTGGTGAGAGCATGGTGTTCGTGCCTCACTTCCTACGGGGGTTAGGCTTCCCGACGGACCCCTTTGTGAGGGGGCTCATGTTTTATTATGGGCTGGAATTTCATGACTTGGATCCGGAGTCCATCCTCCACATCTCATCGTTCATTGTCGTATGTGAAGCCTTCCTCCGCATTACCCCTCACTTTGGGTTGTGGCTCAAAACCTTCAAAGTGGAACCGAAGATGATCGAGGGGCAGCAGGCAGAGTGCGGAGGGGCTGTTATAAGCAAGAATGTTGACGCTCCATGGACCGAGGGCTCTTTTCAAGAGGAGCTCAGTCTGTGGCAACAAGAGTGGTTTTATATCACAGCTCCCAGGGGCACCAAATGGGTGGCACCACCTGCCTTTCGCTTGAGTCCTCCGTCGTGGCGGGTGTCATGGGTCAATAAATGGCTCGATTAGGGGCCATCCAAGGACGCGCCCTTGTTGCAGGGCCGTATTCGAGACCTCCTAGAGAGAGAGATCAATCTGGTCGTAGTAGCGCAGGTCATGCTGATTCGTCGCACCCTGCCCTACAAACGTCGCCCCCTCCGCCTGTGGGAGTTCAATCCGGAGGGACCACGAGCTCTCCAACATTTTATGGGCGTAACGCCCGTGGAGATGTACCAACTGTTCTTCGGATCACGAGCAATGTGTCTGGACTTGACCGAGGACGCAGGTCTGAGCTGCAATCGCCCGGATACTCAAGTAAGTAGTCCTGTACCCGGACATGCTATCCGTATATCTATCGTAAAGTTGCCTTTAAAAGAGTTGTCCCTTGAACAGGAGTGGATAGCGAAAGCAAAACTGATCCAGTGTCCGGCCCCCCTCCCTGAGACCACGCCAGATCCTGTGTTAACCAGGATGCTAGAGGTTGCGCCTTTTGAAGAAGGCGAAGGGGGGAACAAGGGAGCTACTGCCTCCGTGAAAGAGTTTATCAAGAAAGGAGGGATCGAGAATCCCTCCCTCTAAGGGGAGAAGAGGACCGCTTCTGACGATCCGGAGACCAAGGCCTCGAAGCGGGGGAAGAAATCCTCGCCAGAGGGTCCTGCGCCGGGAGATGCCCCGGCCGCACTATTTCCCCAAGGAGATCAGCCCTCCAGCGAGTCGTAAGTAAAGAGGGGCGTTTTCTTAAAATGAGAGACATCCCTGTTTTATTTCTGAAGATAACCGAAATTTTTCCTTGTAGTTCGGATCTCAGCCCTTCTCAGCAGAGCTCGTCTTCAGGGGATCTTGATCCGGAGATGATGGAGAGTGAAACACCTTCGCCTGCCGTACCGTCATGCGAAGTGGACGACCCTGAGGTGTCGTCGCGGAGGGTTTCTCCGAATCCGGCGGGGCCCGAAGGCAGTCGTGTGTCCCCTCAAAGCCCTCCGCATCCGGCCTTCGAGAAAGGCCATCGGACGAGTCCGGCACCGACTGGTGTACGGTCAGAGGAACTGAAAGGTCTGCTCAGGCGAGCGTCTATCTCGGAAGATCACCGTGCGCTAATGGGTACGGTGATTGAAAGGATTTCATCCGCTAAAAGCGGATTGCATGATGTCGTCATAAGTTTACTAACGGGTTTTGAGGTACGCAAAATGATGTACCTTCTGATAGTTTTGCATATAGAATGCGCCTCGTATAGATAGTAGCCCCTGAGACTCGGTGCGTTGTCAAAAATGACAGCGCGCCGAGGATCATAATCCCAGGTATAATATGCGCTCTTCCTATGTAGGTGGCGAAGCATCCGGTGGCAAGCCGGACTGATGAATTTGCCGAACTAAAGCGGCAACTTGACGTGGCGGATTCTGACATCGCGCTTGTCGATAAGCGGCTTGACGAGTCACAAGGTATGCAGCTTCTCCGTGGACACCCGGTAAGGTAGCTTAATGTCTATGCCTTACAACATGTATGCTTGACGCAGATGGTGCCGCTGCCATGGAGAACCTTCGGGCAGAACTCGCCCGAGCCAAGGAGCAAGCCCGAAAAAGTGATGCGGCTGCCTTAAAAGCGCCCGAAGAGCTGAGAGCCGAACAGGCTGCTCACTGCTGAAGCAAGAAAGAAATGGTCGAGATGGCCGTAAAGTTGAAGAATGCTACCGACCGTTGCGAGCTTCTTGAAAAAGAAGGTCGAGCGGAACAAGACGACCTGAAAAAGGCCGCTACTGAGGCCAAGGATGCTCGCTCTGCAATGAGAGCTATGAAAGAGGAGCTACGTCAGGCCGAAGATATTGCGACTGGAAAGCCTTTTCTGCTGCGGAGGAAATTCACGGATCCCAAGTATGCTCAGTTGGGCCAGCTGTGGGGTGCGGAGGATGCTTATCTGGACTTGGCGGCGAGTGCCGCAGACGCGGCCGAACACTTCCGAGGCCAAAAGGATCATGGAATGGAAGAGCTTTTTTGGTCGCAGTTCCATAGTCCAGAGCGTCCTCTTCCATTGACCGATCGTTTGGCCGAATGGGCTGAGCTGAATAGGTTGTCCGGACTTGCCATGAAGGATGTTGTGACTCATTTGTGGCCGAACAGGCCCGAGCCGAAGAGTTATTTTGGCTTGGTGCAGCAGTTCCTTGGTGCGGTGCCGCATATTGGTGCAATGAAGCGGTCAGCATGCATAGAGGGTGCGCGGCTGGCTCTTGCCCGTGTCAAGACATACTGGGCGGAGATGAAGGCCACTGACGTTGCATCCCAGGATTCGGACAGAAGCCGAGTACCTGCCGAGCACTATTTTGAGGAAGTCCTGCAGGGCGCTCGTTTAATAGAGACGCAGTGCTCGAAGGATATTATGTTCTAATGACATGTATGATTTGTGAAACAAGGTTTCAATATAATATAAGGGCTTTTTATACTTGTGCGTTAAAGTATTAAAACACCTCCTGTGCGGTCGTTAATGTATATGTGTATATAACCTGAAAGATGCCAGTCTTCGGCTTCAGCCCCCACGCACATAGTGCAGGTGTGTTTGCGAAAAAGGTGCATTTTCACACTTAATCCAACGTCTTGGTCCTGTAAAGGAGGTGATAGCGTAGCAAACTAGGCAACCGAACTATAATGCTTTATCACTTTCACTTAGCCATAGGAGTTCGATGGTGGGGCTACTATATAGCCCGTAGGGGCGCCGCGCTCTCCCGAATTCGGGGCGCGTATGTGCCTAACCGGGAAACGGTCCTTCGTTAATGCGGAGGAATTCTAAACATTCCGGTGGGTCATCGAGTGGTTGACCAGTCTCACGCTATATCATGACAGTCAGTTTTCGGCTTTCTCTACTGAGGTGCTCGCCAGGCCGAACCGGGGCACAATCGCAGTAGTTCTCCTGGTGCCGCGTTAGCCGATAGAACGGAACATAAGGCAGCAAAACACAGGAGCCGGGCAAACCCAACATTTGACCAAAGACATGATTCGGAGCTGATGCATATAAGGCCTAACTCGAGACGCCGAACACTCCCTAAGGTATTCGGTCTTTATGAAAACGGGTAGAAAAATGCCCTAAGCCCCTGGTGTCTAGGTACGTGCAAAAATTTCTGACGCGGCCGATGCCAAAACGCCAGCCTCCTCCTCGGTTATAGCAAGAAACCGGGGGATGTGTATCAACAAGAGACAGTAAAAAAGGTTTACGCAGGGTCTTAATCTGAAAAGAATCCTTGCAACGGGTCCCTACTGCACGTCTGCGCCTGTGTCTCCGTTGTGCCGTATCCTGGACGGGTGTAGCACGTTGTTCATCTGTAAAAGAGAAGAACTTAGTTTTAGAAAGGTCATGTGAAAAAATGTACTTTATATTAAATAAAGGGAGTACGATTCGAAAAGCGAATAAAAGTGAGCTTTATTGTCTCTTGTTGTACATGCATGCAGCCCCTTGTACGGGGGTGTGCGGCTAGTAGGCCTTTATATGTTTACGCCGGACTCGTCTAGCCGTGTCCGGGGTCCGAATGACCTATTCAGGTGCTTGGTTTAGCGGAGCCGGATTAGTGTGTGACTGTCCAGGCAGTCTCACGTTCTTTCGTGCTCGAGTAACACTTGATACTTCCCTTTAATGAGATGATGCCGCGTGGACCGGGCATTTTAAGTGTAAGAGATGCATAATGCGGTATTGCGTTAAAGCGGGCGAAAGCTTGACATCCCAATAGTGCTTGGTAGCTACTTTTGAATGGGGCGAAATGGAAGGTTAACTTTTCGCGGCGGAAGTTGTCGGATGAGCCGAACACAACTTCTACCCGTAGGGAGCCCGTACAATGGGCATATAGGCCTGGCATGACCCCGTTGAAGGAGGTGTTGCTGTGGCGAATTTTGGTTGGGTCTATCCCCATTTTGCGGATTGTGTCCTGATATAGTAGGTTTAGATCACTACCGTCGTCCATTAGGACTTCTGTGAATTGGAGTCCGTCGATTATAGGATCTAATATCAGGGCAGTCCATCCTGCGTTCTGGATACGTCCGGAGTAATCCTGATGATCAAAGGTGATTGGTTTTGACAACCAATGTCGGGACTCTGCTGGGATAGGCCGTGCGGCGCGTATTTCTATGGGCGCGGCTCTGATTTTCCCTTTTGTCACTTGAAGTGAGTTTACTATTTTGACTTCTTGTGGGAAATTCTTTTGTTTTCCGGTGCTCTGCTTGTGGGGTTCGTCATCGTCCTCGCTTGGTGTGTCGAGCCCCTTGTGTTCGGCATTGAGTTTGCCGGACTGCTTGAAGACCCAACAATCTCTATGGGTATGGTTTGCAGGCTTCCCGGGGGTACTATGGATTTGGCATATTTTGTCCAAGATTTTGTTTAAGTAGGATAGCTCGTGGCTGTTATCCTTGAGGGGCAGTTTTTTATGATTCTGATGAGAGCTTTTGAATCCGGCGTTGACTACCGTGCTCTTCGGGCTGTTTCCCCTTGTCCGGCGCTGGTCCTTGCTGCGTCGTGGTTTCCCGTTTCCATCTCTGACTTCGGATGTACTTGGGTCGCTGGTACTATATCTTGCCAGCCAACTATCCTCTCCCGCGCAAAAGCGGGTCATGAGGCTTGTTAGTGCGGCCATTGTTCTTGGCTTTTCCTGGCCAAGGTGCCTGGCAAGCCATTCGTCTCGGACGTTGTGTTTGAAAGCTGCTAAGGCTTTGGCGTCCGGGCAGTCGACTATTTGGTTCTTTTTGGTGAGGAACCTGTTCCAGAATTTGCGGGATGACTCTCCGGGTTGTTGAGTTATGTGACTTAAATCGTCTGCATCCGGCTTGTGTGCGGCGCCGCTTGCCGCTCTATGCTTGTCATGTGGTCGTCCATCCGACCGGGCGGCCTCTTTGTTCTTTGATTGCGGGGGCTCTAAGGCCTTCTCATCGAATTCGGGCAGTAGTTTGCGCTTCGGGTAGCTCTTTGTTTGGCGACTGTCGCCGTATTTGTCTGCGGTGTTGAGTACTTTGCTCCATCTGATTCTGAGTGCATCTTCCGCTGTTTTGAGCTTCCGCTTCTGCTTTTTCAGGCTACGCGCAGTGGCGACGAGCCTTTTGTGGAGGTTCTTCTGCTCCAACAACTTGTCCGGTGTGAGATCGTCTGGACTGTTATCTTCGCCGGGGACGGTTTGTTTATCCAAGTTGTCTTGTTCGAACGGTTGTTCAATGGCATGTTCGTCATCCACCGATTCGACCTGCTCTATGGTTGGGTCTGTATGGCCGTCGTCTTTGTCGAGGCGGGACTTTGTGCGGCGCTTTCGTCGCCGTCTTGACTGCTTTTCAAGGGATTTATCCTTCGTAGCGTCCCATTGTTCCTCGTCGTCACTTCCTTTAGGTGTATCCACCATGTATACATCATGAGATGGGGTGGCTGTCCAGTACCCTGTAGGTGCTGGTTCGTGGTTATCTCCTACATTGTCGTCCATACCGTCGATGTCTTCGGAGTCGAAATTGAGCACGTCGTTTAAACTTTCGACAGTGGCTATGAAGTGGGTGGTGGGTGGGTGTTGAATTTCTTCGTCGTCCGCATCCCAACCTTCCTGACCGTAGTCCGGCCAGGGCTCTCATGATAAAGAGAGAGACTTTAGTGAATTCAGGATGTCGCCAAGGGGCGAGTGCTGAAAGATGTCCGCGGCAGTGAACTCCATAACCGGCGCCCAATCGGATTTGATCGGCAGGGGCGCGGGAGGTTCGGAGTCCGGAGAGGAGTCCAGCACCTCGGAGTCACAGGCTTTGCAAAGGACAGGGATGGTGTTCGGCTCAATCGCCGTAGAGATCGTAGCCCCCGAGGCGGTGTCCAGCCACTCGTCCTCGATCAGCGAAGTCGGCTCTGAGCTAAGGGTCGGAGCGAATGCTGGTGCGGCCTCCAGGGCACTGTTCGGTGGCAGAGCTAGATCATACCCATCGAGACAGCACGGCACGCTTTGCTGTGGCTCGAATCCGTCGAAGATCAAGTCTCCGCGGATGTCAGCCGTGTAGTTCAAACTCCCAAATCTGACCTGATGGCCAGGGGCGTAGCTTTTGATCTGCTCCAGATGGCCAAGTGAATTGGCCCGCAGTGCAAAGCTGCCGAATACGAAGATCTGTCCAGGGAGAAAAGTCTCATCCTGGACCGCGTCGTTGTTGATGATCGAAGGAGCCATCGGGCCTAAAGGTGACGACACAGAGGAACTCTTAATGAAAGCACCAATGTCGGTGTCAAAACTGATGGATCTCGGGTAGGGGGTCCCGAACTGTGTGTCTAGGCGGATGGTAACAGGAGACAAGGGGCACGATGTTTTTACCCAGGTTCGGGCCCTCTCGATGGAGGTAAAACCCTACTCCTGCTTGATTAATATTGATGATATGGGTAGTACAAGAGTAGATCTACCACAAGATCAAAGAGGCTAAACCCTAGAACCTAGCCTATGGTATGATTGTTGTTCGTCCTACGGACTAAAACCCTCCGGTTTATATAGACACCGGAGAGGGTTAGGGTTACACAGAGTCGGTTACAATGGTAGGAGATCTACATATCCGTATCGCCAAGCTTGCCTTCCACGCCAAGGAAAGTACCATCTGGACACGGGACGAAGTCTTCAATCTTGTATCTTCATAGTCCAGGAGTCCGGCCAACGGTGATAGTTCGGCTATCCGGACACCCCCTGATCCAGGACTCTCTCAGCGGAGTTGACTGAGGCAAGGGCTAGGCGAAACTAAGTTTTACTTATGGGCAGAACAATATGAAGCAGAGGGGGCTATTGCCCCCCCCCCAGCAATGTCCTTGTGTGCACAATTAATAAAGTGGCTGCATGCATTGTTCAGATGCAGAGGCCAGGGGTCCTCCTCCTTTTCTAATTTTTTTTGCCCTCCCTCCCCCAGCCCAACACAAATTCCTGAAGGATATGTCACATTAGCGGGCAGTTCACTAGCAGCCTTGTTGAATGCTTTTCACTAGGCAGAGACCTAGGGATGATCCATCCTAAAGGCTGTTTGCAAATCTCCATAATGAAATATGATGTTCCTCTTAGCAAACCCAAGACTGCACGTGTCATAATAAATAGAAACACTTCCTAAATGTGCACACGCGGCGGTCTCAGCCGGGGGTGTGTTGCGTTGTACTTGTTCGTCGGTCTATCCATGCCGCCTGGCCACACAATCATGTACATGACACTACTGGTCCGCCCGTGTTGTTCCTCACATCTCCGTACGGCAAGTACGTAGCCTACTTGGTACGCACTAACACTGTGCAAGGTGCCCGAGGGCTCGCTGCCAACTTGGTCTCATGAATGTAGAGAGGAGGGGAGGATAGGAAGTTGTAATGTGTTTGAAATTGGACTGAAAAGTGATGCAATTCCACGGATATGCGCTCAAGTGATCAAATCAGCTCAGCAAAAGAAGAGTCTTGTTGCTCAAGTGATGCAATTCCATGGACATGCAGTGCAGCCTTGCTGAGAAAAGCAGAAGAAGAGTTTGCAAACTGATGCAATATTCTTACTTAGCTGAGAAAAGCATAGGAGTATTGCACTGCATGTTTTTCAGTAGTGAGTGTGCATTATGATCACAATTGATCAATTAATGCAAGGGATTTGTTTCATCTAAATACATTGGATCTGTTGTATGCCACTAGATCTCTTTCTATGTTTTCAATCTCTTGGATATTCCCTCCTAATAAGGTTTCTTTCATTAATGATAACAGGCACACAATCCCACCAAGAAGATCACAAGTCCGTGCTTGAACTACTACCAAGATGACTGCTATTTTCCTATAGAAGAACCGTTATGTGTGCTCCATCTAGAAAAGGTTACACCTCAACCATGCAAAATCTATTTGTCGCATCAGCAAGGCGCCAATAGCTCATGTGTAATTGATGTCTGAATTTTGCAACTGCTGCAAATTTCGTTCAGTATAATTTGTGTATATGCCAGACTAGTTTCATGTCACACCAAGACCTTACCATTTGCATCCAAGACCCTGAAGTTTTGTTTTCGTACAAATAAGGACACATTTTTTGCATCCAAGACCCTAAAGTTCCTATTTTCTTACAAACAAGGCCAATATTTTGGCAAGTCGTGGGAACTTTCACTAGAAATTTCAGCAGCATGACGCACGAGGAAGAATTGCGGGTGCCTAATGCAGCTCTACATTCGTCAGTCCCTTAAAACCTACCTACTCATTTCACAGCCAACAACTAGGTGCAAGATAAAATTACCACCATCTGCATGTATGAATTTCAGATCGGCAAGTGTAACGCCCCGGATTCGATGCGTCAGGTGTCTTCCAGTTATTCGTCGTTGTTACCATGTCATTTTCTTGCGTGTTGCATTTTCCATGTCATCATCTGCACTTCATCTGCATGTTTTTCAAACTTGCATCCGTTCGGGTTTCGTCGGTTCTCTCCGTTGTCTGTTCTGAGCCCGACCACTCTCAAACGCACCCGTCGCCCCTCCCAGACCTTGTTTCGTGAGCGGGAGAAAAATGTTCTAGCAATAGGCCGAGATTTGCCGAGTGGCCTTGGTATAGCACCGGCAGACCGTCCGTCAAATTTCGTTCCATTTGGAGGTCGTTTGATGCCCCAACGGTTAACCGCGTAGCCCGAAACCCCCTTCTCTTTGCAACCCAGCACCCTTTCACCACAGCCCACTAGCCCATTGTTGGAAATATGCCCTAGAGGCAATAATAAAATGGTTATTATTATATTTCCTTGTTCATGATAATTGTCTATTGTTCATGCTATAATTGTATTAACTCGAAACCGTAATACATGTGTGAATACATAGACCACAACATGTCCCTAGTGAGCCTCTAGTTGACTAGCTCGTTGATCAATGGATGGTTATGGTTTCCTGACCATGGACATTGGATGTCATTGATAACGGGATCACATCATTAGGAGAATGATGTGATGGACAAGACCCAATCCTAAGCATAGCACAATATCGTGTAGTTCGTTTGCTAAAAGCTTTTCTAATGTCAAGTATCATTTCCTTAGACCATGAGATTGTGCAACCCCCGGATACCGTAGGAATGCTTTGGGTGTGCCAAACGTCACAACGTAACTGGGTGGCTATAAAGGTGCACTACGGGTATCTCCGAAAGTGTCTGTTGGGTTGGCACGAATCGAGACTGGGATTTGTCACTCCGTGTGACGGAGAGGTATCTCTGGGCCCACTCGGTAATGCAGCATCATAATGAGCTCAATGTGACTAAGTAGTTAATCACGGGATCATGCATTACGGAACGAGTAAAGTGACTTGCCGGTAACGAGATTGAATGATGTATTGGGATACCGACGATCGAATCTCGGGCAAGTAATGTACCGATTGACAAAGGGAATTGTATACGGGATTGCTTGAATCCTTGACATCGTGGTTCATCCAATGAGATCATCGTGGAACATGTGGGAGCCAACATGGGTATCCAGATCCCGCTGTTGGTTATTGGCCAGAGAGCTGTCTCGGTCATGTCTGCATGATTCCCGAACCCGTAGGGTCTACACACTTAAGGTTCGGTGATGCTAGAGTTGTTATGGGAATTAGTGTGCAGTTACCGAATGTTGTTCGGAGTCCCGGATGAGATCCCGGACATCACGAGGAGTTCCGGAATAGTCCGGAGGTAATGATTATATATGGGAAGTCCTATTTTGGCCAACGGAAAATGTTCGAGATTTTTCGATATTGTACCGGGAAGGTTCTAGAAGGTTCCAGAGTGGGGCCCACCTGCATGGGAGGACCCACATGAACATGCGTAGTGGGGGAAAGGCCCCACACCCCTAGTCAAGGCGCACCAAGATTCCCCCTTAGAAGGAATAAGATCATATCCCGGAGGGATAAGATCAAGATCCCTAAAAAAGGGGGATAACAATCGGTGGGGAAGGAAATTATGGGATTTCTTTCCTCCCACCTTTGTCAACGCCCCAATGGACTTGGAGGGCAAGAAACCAGCCCCCTCCACCCCTATATATAGTGGGGAGGCGCATGGGAGCTTCACCCTTCCCCTGGCGCAGCCCTCTCCCTTCCCACCACCTCCTCCTCCGTAGTAGTGCTTGGCGAAGCTCTGCCGGAGAACTGCAAGCTCCACCACCACGCCGTTGTGCTGCCGGAGCTCTCCCTCAACTTCTCCTCTCCCCTTGCTGGATCAAGGAGGAGACGTCCTAGGGATGTACGTGTGTTGAACACGGAGGCACCGTTGTTCGGTGCTTAGATCGGATTCGGCCGCGATCTGAATCGCTTAGTGAACGACTCCACCGACCGCGTTCTTGCAATGCTTCCGCATCGCGATCTTCAAGGGTATGAAGATGCACTCCCCTCTCTCTCGTTGCTAGTTACTCCATAGATTGATCTTGGTGATGCGTAGAAAATTTTGAATTTCTGCTACGTTTCCCAACAGTGGCATCATGAGCTAGGTCTATTGTGTAGATTCTATACACGAGTAGAACACAAGTTGTTGTGGGCATTGATTTTGTTCAATATGCTTACCGTTACTAGTCCTATCTTGTTTCAACGGTATTGTGGGATGAAGCGGCCCGGACCGACCTTACACGTACACTTACATGAGACAGGTTCCACCGACTGACATGCCCTTGTTGCATAAGGTGGCTAGCGGGTGCCAGTCTCTCCCACTTTAGTCGGATCGGATTCGATGAAAAGGGTCCTTATGAAGGGTAAATAGCAATTGGCATATCATGTTGTGGTTTTGGCGTAGGTAAGAAACATTCTTGCTGGAAACCCGTAGCAGCCACGTAAAAACTTGCAACAACAATTAGAGGACGTCTAACTTGTTTTTGCAGCATATGTCGTGTGATGTGATATGGCCAAGACGGATGTGATGAATGAAATATATGTGATGTATGAGATTGATCATATTCTTGTAAAAGGAATGACGACTTGCACGTCGATGAGTATGACAACCGGCAGGAGCCATAGGAGTTGTCTTTATTTATTGTATGACCTGCGTGTCACTGAATAACGTCATGTAATTACTTTACTTCATTGCTAAACCGTTAGCCATAGTAGTAGAAGTAATAGTTGGCGAGACAACTTCATGGAGACACGATGATGGAGATCATGATGATGGAGATCATGGTATCATGCCGGTGACGATGATGATCATGGAGCCCCGAAGATGAAGATCAAAAGGAGCAAAATGATATTGGCCATATCATGTCACCATTTGATTGCATGTGATGTTTATCATGTTTATGCATCTTATTTGCTTAGAACGACGGTAGTAAATAAGATGATCCTTCATAATAATTTCAAGAAAGTGTTTCCCCTAACTGTGCACCGTTGCGAAAGTTCGTTGTTTCGAAGCACCACGTGATGATCGGGTGTGATAGATTCTAACGTTCACATACAACAGGTGTAAGCCAGATTTACGCACGCAAAACACTTAGGTTGACTTGACGAGCCTAGAATGTACAGACATGGCCTCGGAACACAAGAGGCCGAAAGGTCGAACATGAGTCGTATAGTAGATACGATCAACATGGAGATGTTCACCGATGATGACTAGTCCGTCTCACGTGATGATCGGACACGGCCTAGTTGACTCGGATCATGTATCACTTAGATGACTAGAGGGATGTCTATCTAAGTGGGAGTTCATTAGATGAACTTAATTATCATGAACATTGTCAAAAGGACTTTGCAAATTATGTCGTAGCTTGCGCTTTAGTTCTACTGTTTAAGATATGTTCCTAGAGAAAATTTTAGTTGAAAGTTGATAGTAGCAATTATGCAGACTGGGTCCGTATACTGAGGATTGTCCTCATTGCTGCATAGAAGTCTTATGTCCTTAATGCACCGCTCGGTGTGCTGAACCTCGAGCGTCATTTGTGGATGTTGCGAACATCTGACATACACGTTTTGATGACTACGTGATAGTTCAATGTGTAATGTTAAACAGTTTAGAATTGAGGCAGCGAAGACATTTTTGAAACGTCGCAGAACATATGAGATGTTCGAAGAGCTGAAATTAGGATTTCAGGCTCGTGCCCACGTCAAGAGGTATAAGACCTCCGACAAGTTTCTTAACCTGCAAACTAAGGGAGAAAAGCTCAATCGTTGAGCATGTGCTCAGATTGTCTGAGTACTACAATCACTTGAATCGAGTGGGAGTTAATATTCCAGATGAGATAGTGATGGTTCTCCATAGTCACTGCCACCAAGCTATTAGAGCTTCATGATGAACTATAACATATCAGGGATAGACATGATGATCCTTGAGCTATTCGCGATGTTTGACACCGCGAAAGTAGAGAACGAGTAGGAGCATCAATCGTTGATGGTTAGTAAAACCACTAGTTTCAAGAAGGGCAAGGGCAAGAAGGGATACTTCATGAAACGGCAAATCAGTTGCTGCACTAGTGAAGAAACCCAAGGTTGAACCCAAACCCGAGACTAAGTGCTTCTGTAATGAGGGAACGGTCATTGAAGCAGAACTACCCTAGATACTTGGTAGATGAGAAGGCTGGCAAGGTTGACAAAAGTATATTGGATATACATTATATTAAATGTGTACTTTACTAGTACTCCTAGTAGCACCAGGGTATTAAGATACCGGTTCGGTTGCTAAGTGTTAGTAACTCGAAATAAAAGAGCTACGGAATAAACAGAGACTAGCTAAAGGTGAGATGACAATGTGTGTTGGAAGTGTTTCCAAGGTTGATGTGATCAAGCATCGCCTGCTCCCTCTACCATCGAGATTGGTGTTAAACCTAAATAATTGTTATTTGGTGTTTGCGTTGAGCATAGACATGATTGAATTATGTTTATCGCAATACGGTTATTCATTTAAGGAGAATAATGGTTACTCTATTTATTTGAATAATACCTTCAATGGTCTTGCACCTAAAATGGGTTTATTGAATCTTGATCATGATGATACGCATGTTTGTGCCAAAAGATATAAGATAGTAATGATAGTACCACATACTTGTGGCACCGCCATTTGAGTCATATTGGTATAAAACACATGAAGAAGCTCCATATTGATGGATCTTTGGACTCACTCGTTTTTGAAAAGATTGAGACATGCGAACCACGTCTATTGGTATATACGCATGAAGAAACTCCATGCAGATGGATCGTTTGGACTCACTTGATTTTGAATCACTTGAGACATACAAATCATACCATATGGGCAAGATGACTGAAAGGCCTCGTTTTCAGTAAGATGGAACAAGAAAGCAACTTGTTGGAAGTAATACATTTTGATGTGTGCAGTCCAATGGGTGCTGATGCACGCAGTGGATATCGTTATGTTCTTACTTCATAGATGATTTGAGTAGATGCTTAGTATATTTACTTGATGAAACACAAGTTTGAATTATTGAAAGGTTCAAGTAATTTCAGAGTGAAGTTGAAGATCATCGTGACAAGAGGATAAAATGTCTATGATATGATCATAGAGATAAATATCTGAGTTACGAGTTTGGTACACAATTAAGACATTGTGGAAATAGTTTCACGACTAATACCGCGTGGAACACCATAGTGTGATGGTGTGTCCGAACATCATAGTTGCACCCTATTGGATATGGTGCATACCATGATGTCTCTTATTGAATTACCACTATCGTTTATGGGTTAGGCATTAGAGACAACCACATTCACTTTAAATAGGGTACCACGTAATTCCATTGAGATGACACCGTATGAACTATGGTTTAGAGAAACCTAAGCTGTCGTTTCTTAAAAGTTTGGGGCTGCGACCACTACTAGGGAAAAGCCTATACACAGAATCTTAGCAGCAGCGCGGCTCAAAAAGGAGCGTTGCTGCTAATTAGCAGTAGCACGGGCGTGTAAAACCCTCTACTGACAAGCGTTTAGCAGTAGCGCGCTTTGTGCTACCCGCGCTGCTACAAATAGCGATCGACAGCGCCCCCCAAACTCCATTTAGTAGCAGCGCAGTCCCGCGAGCCACGCTACTGCTATGGATTTAGCAGTAGCGCGCTTTTTCTGAGGTTGCTGCTGCTAATTTTCAAATGTGACACACTTTTTGTCCCGGTTAGCAGTAGCGCTTCCGACATAAACGCGCTGCTGCTACTTTCGTATCAGCAACGCGTTTTACGTCCTGCGCTACTGCTAATCTGCACCAACCCACCACCTTTCCCCACACGTCCCCTCCCCTCCCCCTCCTCTCTTCCCTTTCCCCTACCTCCCACATCCTCCCACTCTCACTCTTCTTCTTCCTCAACACTTCTCCCCCATTACTCTCCCTCTTCTACCTACCTTTCTCTCTCTTCATTACTCCTACCTAACTACACCATCTCCATTAATGCATCTCCTTTCTCTTTTTCCTTCCCCCTCCACTAGTTGAATTTGTATCCTCCCAAATTAGGTAGCTAGGTAGATGTAGCATTTAGTTAAGTGACCTATTTGCCCCCTAACTAGATCTATCTTTGTCAAGAAGAGCTTTGGGAACTTTTGGTCTCCCTACATCATCATCTCATCACCGTGCTCGATCTCGAGATAGAGGTGATGAAAATTTCATGCTTTTGCAAAATGGAAATATGTTTATGTGTGTGTGATATGTTTGTGGAAATTGTGTGTGTGGCATGAGTTGACGCCAAATTGTGCTTTTGAGTTGCCTATGTTTTGCCGAAATGTTGATTTATTTCCATTTCGGCGAATTCCGGGCAAACTCTAGATCCATATATGTCCTATTTTTAGGGAAGGTCATGCCAAATTTTTGTATGACTTTGATGCATGCACGCATTTTTATAATCAATTTGTTTTATTATTACCATGCAATGGAACGATGGTGGACAGGTGGTTGCGGTCGGTGGTGCAGGACATGAAAGAAAATAACCTGACATATGTTTTATGTCTGTGTCGAAAGTGCAAAGGAATAGTTTGGCTCGACCCCTATGACGATGGTCGTGTCGAAGCGCACCTGCTCATGACTGGTTTTATGGATGGCTATACTCGGTGGATAACTGAAGATGAGGATGACGATGTTGAGGATGCCGACGGGGCAAGCAATGATGACACGGGGCAAGACAAAGAGATGATCGATAATGGCGGCGGGGAAGAGGCCGGACATGGCGGCGGAGAAGGGGCCGGACATGGCGGAGGAGAAGGAGCCGGACATGGCGGCGGAGAGAACGACATGGACTCCACGCAGCAGAGTTCGTCGGTACTAAGTTCAATCGTGCGGGACCCTCATGTTCAAGCATTGCTTCGCAAGGAGACGAGTACCGAGAGAGCTGCTTCTAGAGAGGAGGCTAAGCTGGAGCAACTGGTGGTAGACTCAAACACTCCGTTGTATGATGGTTGCAATCCTGAGGTGACCCGCTTGAGTTTCACGCTCCAACTCCGGAAGACGAAAGCTAAAAACAAATGGACCGACACTAGCCTCGATGAGCATCTCAAGTACCTAAAGGATGTTCTTCCCGCGGGTAATCTATGTCCTACTAGTGTTGATGAGGCCAAGAAGATCGTGTGCCCTCTTGATCTGCCACACGTTAGATACCATGCATGCATCAACGATTGCATAATTTATCGGAAGGAGCACGCGGAAAAAACAAGCTGTCCAGTGTGCAATGCTTCCCGATACAAGAAGGCCGGGAAGAAATGTCCCCAGAAAGTTGTATGGTACTTACCGATCACTCCCCGTCTCCAGAGGTATTTTGTAGATCCCAAGGAAGCAAAGCTAATGCGATGGCATGTGGAGAGGAAGAAGCCCGACGATGGAGATGATCCAAAGCTGAGACACGTGAAGGATGGAAGCCAGTGGAGAGTGTTGAACAGCTTCTATCGGTATTTTGAATGTGATGCAAGGAACATCATGCTTGGCGCGTGTACCGACGGCATGAATCCGTTTGGCAACCAGAACACCAACCATAGCACATGGCCCGTGTTTGTATGGATGTACAACCTCCCCCTGGTTGTGCATGAAATCGAAGTACATTCACATGAGCATGCTTATTCAAGGGCCGAAACAACCAGGAAATAATATTAATTTGTATCTGGGGCTACTTCAAGAGGAGTTAGAAACGTTATGGAAAACACCGGCCAAGACATGGGACGCCAGCAAAGGCGAGTATCTCAACATGAGAGCCGCGCTGATCACGACGGTGCAGGACTATCTCGGTTACGGATATGTGGCAGGCCAGGTGTGCCATGGATATTGCGGATGCACGCGGTGCATGGATGATACGACGTCTCAGCAGCTAACGTCAAGGAAAGATGGCGGGTCTGGGAAAATCGTGTACATGGGGCATCGAAGATGGCTTGAACAGGACGACCCGTGGAGAAACCGTGGAGATCTATTCAATGGTCACGCTGAGCATCGAGGACCTCCACGTAAGCGGAGCGGTGCCGAAATTGATGAGCTGTTGAAAAACTGGAAGGAGTGCCCCGCGCCGGGAAAGACGATGAGAAAGGCGCCGGAGCCGCTGCTGAAGG
Organism: Triticum aestivum; assembly: GCF_018294505.1. Lineage (NCBI taxonomy): Eukaryota > Viridiplantae > Streptophyta > Magnoliopsida > Poales > Poaceae > Triticum > Triticum aestivum. The sequence continues at coordinate 79,605,969 of NC_057801.1, read as the reverse complement.
TATGGAAGACGAGGTCTATGTTCTGGGACTTGGAGTACTGGCACAAACTCGATACACCTCATTGCCTTGATCAAATGCATATCTGTAAGAATGTCCTTGAGAGCTTGCTCGCAACACTGATGAACATGCCGGATAAGACCAAGGATGGGCCGAAGGCAAGAAAAGACTTGCAAGATTTGAAAATCAGGGAAGATCTGCACATGCCGCCCCGTAAAATGTCAGACGAGACAGAGACGGAGACAGAGGCACGGGAGAAGAAGGGCAAGAAAATAAAGAAAGAGGATTATTGCCCCCCTTCTTGCTTCACCTTAAGTCAGGCTGAGATCAATGCCTTCTTTAAGTGCCTTACCGGAGTCAAAGTTAGTTCCGGTTACTGTGGCAAGATAAGCAGATATCTAGACACGGACAAGAAAAGGTTCAGCGGGATGAAGTCTCATGACTGTCATGTGATGATGACGCAGATACTACCTGTTGCCCTTAGAGGGATAATGGACAAGCACGTCCGTGACACGCTTATTGGTCTCTGCAACTTTTTCGACGTCATCTCTCGAAAGTCGATCAGTGTGAAGCAGCTCCAAAGGCTACAGGAAGAGATCGTTGTGATACTGAATGAGCTTGAGATGTACTTCCCGCCCGCGTTCTTTGACGTGATGGTGCATCTGTGTGTCCATATTGTGGATGACATAATAGACCTGGGGCCGTCATTCCTGCACAACATGATGCCGTTTGAGAGGATGAATGGGATCATCAAAGGATTCATTCGTAACATGTCCCGTCCGGATGGAAGCATCGTCCAGGGCTATTTGGCACAAGAGTGCATCTCTTTCTGTGAGAATTTTCTATATGGCGCAGACCAGCCGCCTGGTGTTAGTGTTGGTTTGCCCGTTAACAAGCACGATGGGAGGCTCGAAGGAGATGGTCACTGCAACGGTCGCAGGGAACTGCACGTGGCATACTCAGATCGACGCAGCGACTTTGACAGAGCAAACTTGGTAGTGCTACAACACCTAGACGAGGTAGATCCTTTCGTGGCACTGCACAAAGAAATTATCGCAAAGAAGTATCGTGACCGGGGGGTATGCAGGACGGACGCCGAAGTTACTGGAGAGCACAACTCCACTTTCCTGCATTGGTTCAAAGAGCATGTTATTGCTTATCCCCCGGAGGAGGGCTCAAGGACGGATTGCTCATATACGCCTTAGCACATGGCCCCTCGCCCAACCTCGTAACCTATCAGGCATATGATATCAACGGATACACGTTCTACAGGGAGGCCAAAGATATGGACAGTGATGATCAGAACTCAGGGGTGACGATGGAATGCATGACTGGCAGCGACAAAGGCGCAACTGAACGATTTTATGGAAGGGTCAAGGAGATCTGGGATCTTGACTACTCTAGACTGCACAACACGATGATGTTCCGTGTCAGATGGGCTAAGAATGTCGAAAGAGAAAGCTGGATTTTCACTACCATGACTGTACCCGACGCCAAGAGCGCTACCGTGAACGCTATCGCAAAAAACAAGCCATGGGTACATGCTAAGCACGTGACACCATGCTTCTTCATAACTGACCCGCACAATCCCAGCCGTGTTGTCGTGAGGAGAGGCAAAAGTAACATCATTGGAATGGATGGTGTCGCCAACGAGGAAGACTATGATCAGTACGGCAACCCAATGAGGGAAGATGACGATGATGATGAAGTATACGTCAAAAGAAGAATCAATACTACATTACCTAAGAAAAATCATACTCCATGGAAAAGGCAAAGTCAGAATGAGGGGCTCAATTATTCTTCGATGGACAAGAAGGGAAAGAAGCTGACTCAAAAACGAAAAGGTCAGCACTAAGGAACCGTATGTTATCGCTCAAATGATATAATATATATATATATATATGTTCCTATTTTGTATACACACTTAGCCATTATTATGCATGGGTCCAATGATGTAATATATATGTTCCTATTTTGCATACATATTTAACCGTCAAATGATGCAATATATATCACCCTCCCTTCGTTCACTGCCCTCGGTAAATAAAAGTGGGATAAAATAAAGGAAAAGAAAAAGGAAAACTGGCAAGTAGCGAAGGTAGTAGTAGCGCATTTTGTCTAAACCGCTACAGCTACTGAAGTTAGTAGTAGCGCATTTCGTATAAAGCGCTACATATGCTGAAGGTAGTAGCAGCGCGTTTTGTCCAAATGCGCTACTGCTACGTCCACTTAACCCAAAATTCTCACTCGCCCTGCTTCATCCCGCCTTTCCCCCCCAAATCCCCACTCTCTCTTCCCCCGTCGCACCGCCGCGCCCGACCCGGCCCCGGCGCTCGCCCCCGACTCTGGCGCCGGCGCTCGCCCCCGACCCCGACGCTCACCCCCGACCCGGCGCTCGCCCCCGACCCCGACCCGGCGATCGCCCCCGACACAGTCATCGCAGACCCCGGCGCCAGCGCTCGCCCCCGACCCTGGCGCGCTCGCCCCCGACCCGTCGGCCCTCGCCTCCCTCCTCTCCCCTCCCGGCCATCGTCGGGCCTACCTCCTCGCACCTGCACCCTCTGTAAACCCCCCCTCTCTCTGCTAGGGTTCTTCGGTTAATTTACTTAGGTTATCTATTTAGTTATGAATTTAGCTAGGTTTCAAAATTAGCTGAATTTATATGCAAATTTGAACAGGACATGTGATATGTGCATATGTCATGTTTTGGACATGTCATGTTTGGAAAATGATCCGATTGGCCTATGTTACGCCGGAATGTTGATTCATTTCCGTTCCGGTGAATTTCAGGCGCTCGATATGTCCATTTTTTAGCAAAGGTCATGCCGAAATTTCCCGTGAATAAAGGCATGATTTATGCTACATAGTTGGCATATCGAGTGCTGGCACATAGATTTCTTTTTATGTCATTTCTCATTTATTCATACTTTTAGAAATAAATGAGGACACTTAATCATAGGAAACATGTTGAACAACGAAGAAACTTGGCCTTCTGACCAAGATGCAGACGAGATGGATTATGAGGGTGAACAAGAGTACCTCGACTATTTGACTGCTAAGCAAGGTTTGCAGGTCGGCCTCGATGATGGTACTGACGCCGACATCGACACCGATGGCGCCGGCACCGATGGCGGCACCGAGACCGGGTGGGAAGGTACCGGCGGGGAAGGTACCGGCGGGAAGGCACGACCCTGATGCCGCTACCGAAAAGAGGAAGCATAAGAAGCAGAGGATACGAAAACCTAACAAACTAGGGATTGGACGACTTGTGATCACAAAGATGGCACCTGGCAAGTTAGAGCCGTTAGAGCCGGAAGAACCTCGCAAGTGCTATGGGAACCAAGTAGGATGCATCCTACGGGAATGCGCGAGCATCAACGACGATGACTTAAGGAGTAAAGAACATTTGACGCAGTTGCTCCTAACGAAGTTGCACAAGAGATTCAAGTTCCCCGACCGGGATGATAACATAGAACAACCGTGGGATGATCCGAAGATGAAAAAGATTAACAATCACGCCATGGGCATGTTCAGCAATGATTTGGCCTCCTGGAAAGGGAGGGTGAAACGAGCTATTGAGGCTGATGAACCCCTGTCCAAGATTCTGGAGGAAAATCCGACACTTACGGAAGAGGAGTTCGAAAAGTTCAAGGACACTTGCGCTACCGAGGCAGCCAAGGCTAAGGCTGTGAAATTCAAGAGCCTTCAGCAAAGGAACACGGGGAAGCATAGCCTCAGAAGCCGTGGCTACCTCGGTAAAAGGCCCATATGGGATAACGAGGACGCGGAACGTGAAGCCGCGGGTCTCCCAGACCCCTTCGCGAAGTTCACCAACCCCTTGGAGCGTGACTTCATTAGGGCCCGCTACAAGTGGGACAAGGAGAAAAAGGTTTTTTACACGGACAAGATCATGAGGAAATTGAATAGACTACCGGAGAAGCAACACCAGCTTGCAGCCGAAAGCCCTACTTCTCTAATGAGGCCCAAGTGGGACACCCCTCTCAACCGGGCCTTGAACGAACTTAAGGGACTCCCTTTGGACCAGTGGCCGCAATATGGTCGTGTGCACGGCGCTGGAGACGGCGCCACGTGGAAGGTGTTTTACAACGAGGGCCCGGAGGCCAAGAAGCAGAAAAAGAAGTTTAGTCAGGCGGACATCGACGCGAAGGTGAAGCTTGCGGTCGAGAAAAAAGCAGTCAAGGACGTGAAAAAAGCAGCCGAGGACAAATATGAGTTGCTACAGCAGGCAGTCAATGCAGCTGTAACTGCCTGCAGAAATGATTTCGCTACTAACTTGGTTCCAATTATCATCAACTAGATGAAGGAAAATCCAGACAAGACGGTACATGATTTCCCGTTGCCCAGTTTTGTCGGGAGCAACTCCATGAACAACAACACCATCGCACCATCACTTGCTCACGCAACCGGGCCTCCTCTCGCAGCCGCTCCCGCTCATAGCAGCCCGTCCTCAGTCTCAGGCGCGCTAGGTGGGCCTTCGTCTTTGGCTGAGCTCGACGACGTCACGGTAATTACATGTCGCACCAACATATATATATATATATATATATATATATATATATAATATTCCATTTTTGTTGCCTTTCAGTTGTTTTACGCCACAGACATATGTGTTTGCAGGCGAAAGAAACCCCGTGCACCATACTCTACTTGATCAAAGGCCAGAAGGTGGACGTGGGAAAGGGGATGATAATGGACCCTCGCAACGCACGTTCCACAACTAGCCGATCCCCGCTGGGCACTTCAGGGTTAGCTTGACCAGTGTGAAATCGGGGCACGAGGATTTTCCTCCTCCAGTACAGCAAGTGGGAGCGGACAACGAGACCCCGCCGCGGATTGGAAGCTGCAAGAATTGGGTGCTGCTATGGCCGAAGAATCTTATTTGTTTGGAGCCGGCCGAGAGCACACCAATAACTACCACACATCAACAAGCATGTGCGAAGACCACCACCCCGCCTACCCAATTACCAGCTCTTGTAGTGCCGGGTGAGAGCGGCGGACGACATGATAAAGGGGGTGCAATAGTACTGGCTGATGTAATTTCTCCTGTAGAACAGAGAATGGATGATGAGACGGAGGTTGACCCTATGGATTTCATCAATACAAACACATATGACTGTGACATAGATATGATGAGTCAACCATATGACGAATCGGGCTATCAGCTTGCTAATGAGGATATGGATGATATGCCCGGGCAGGGTTGTAGCAGGGATTGCAAAAAGTCTCTCTTCATGAAATCCTCACAGGACACGCCTGAAGATGCCGCCTCAACACAGGCTCAACTAGCCGGGCGCGAGGGTCGTACAGTACTTAGCCCGGGAACACTGGGGCAGGGGTTAAGGAAGGGTCTGGAAGGTGTGCCCAAGAAAAAGGAGAGGAAGATATCGGGGAAGGTAACTGCCTCCAAACAAGCCAGAGCACATAGCAGCCAGATGATGCATTCTGAAGAGCGTGTACCTGTGAAAGGTGTGGTCATGTTCCATCTCACGGGCGAGCCGATGCTACCGCTGAAACCACTAGAGGCACTATCAGGGGATCTCAGGAGACTGCACGACCATGTGCTGTCGACTGAGAAAAGTCTACTAGCCTCAAAGGATCCAAGATATCCGACATACGCGGCTCGTGTGCCTGAGTGGAAGTGCTACGTCAACACACGGCCCACGGAGGTGTTCTTCCTGCGGTTTGACCATATCTTTGAGATGTTTCTAACAAGGCGGCTCGATTTGACTATCGTCCGCCTTTTTGCGCTACATATGAGCTCCGTCATGAAGAGTGAAGAAGTCTCGCAAATCTGTGTGGAGGATCCGTACTACATGCACGAGTCTTTCTTGAGTCTCGACGACTTTGAGCGTGAAACTGCTAGGGACTACCTCCAAAACTTCATGGTACAGAATAAGGACCAGGAAATCGTCCTCGTGCCTTATCATCCAAAGTAAGTCAGTTCCCGACAACCCTTTCGTACATTTCAATCATTCCTTCTCTCTCATATGGGGAATAATTTGAGGTGTCTTTTCCCCGCAGCAACGGGCGCGCCGTCCTTATTGCTCTTTACCCGCAAGTCTCCCACGCCGTGTATTTTGACCCTTCTAGAGACTATGAGAAAAAAGACTACACCCACATAATGAATATTCTAGATGATGCTCTCCAAGGCTTCAGCTTTAGAGGTGGCCACGTGCAGATCAGGAAACAAAGGAACAAGAAGATGGGTTTCACGCATAAAACTAACTTCTCTTGCGTCCATGTCCCAAAACCAAGCAAGAAGGATGGATTCTACATCGTCCATCTCATGATTCAGTTCAACACGGATCACCAAAAGCTTCGCATGACAAGCAGAAATGATGATCATATCCACAAGTGGCTAGAATCTCATGGAGAAGCGGATTATAAACTTAGAGATGACTTCTTTCGCATCCAAAGCGACATTGCGACGATCATCATGAAAGAAGTCGTCGATGAGAAGGGGATGTTCCACCACGGCCCTATATCGCGAGCTGACGTCCGAACTCGCATAGGCATGCAACGTCTAGACCTCACGCCGTTCAAGAAGCTAGGGTTCATCCTCGATGATATGGAAGGATGGAACTTCTAGTGATTTATGATGCCGATGATGATGATATGTGTCGGTTGAACTTGTATACTTTTTGTAGCGATGAAACTTTGTGATGTCCATGGTCCCTGCCGAACTTGCGTAACGCTACTTTGTTAGTTTGCGTACGATGACCTGCGTACCTCTAGTTAATTAATTTGCATACTGTATGTTGCATCTAGTTGCTAACCCTTTCTTTTTCGGTGTTGCTCTAGTATATTTTGTTGCATATATATGATTGTACATCCTCTTCATGAACATGCATCTCTAACAGGTACCTAGTTTCTTGATGGCGAGATGGAATTGCTATGTCGTGTACAAAGGGAAGGTTCCGGGGGTGTACAACGAGTGGCATGAGTGTCAGGCGCAAGTGAATGGGTTCACGGGTGCCAGCCATAAAGGCTTCAAAAGCAGACAAGAAGGAGAAGCTAGTTACATGAGGTTCATGCTAGCGCGAGAGAGGACTCGTAACTGCCACCTCATGTACTGCATAGTTCCGCTCTCACTCATAGTGATAGCACTTCTTGCGTATACCTTTATTTAGATGGATGATGTTGTTGTAGTTGCAAGTATTCGAGACTTGCATGTATCGCTATTTTCGAGATGATGACAAGATATCACTTTGTGTTGGATGATGATTATGATGAGACTATTTGTATGTATATGCTATGATTACATTTGTGGTCTCGCAGGCATTTGTATGTGTATCATGATGATATTTCTATGTGCTAAAGATTCTTCTATAAAGCCTATTCAAATACAAAACAAATATGCCAAAAAAACAAAAAACTACTTAAATTAGCAGTAGCGAGTGTATAAAAGTTAGCAGCAGTGCCGCGATAGCAGTAGCGCGTCCAGGCAAAGAGCGCTAGAGCTATTAGCAGTAGCGAGCTCCCACAAACCGCGCTGCTGCTACACTTGTGTAGCAGTAGCGCCGGTGAGCACGCGCTACTGCTATGTGTTAGTTGTAGCGCCTTATTAGTAGCGCCTCCCCCTGCGCTACTGATACACCTAAACCCGCGCTACTGCTAGCCTTTCCCTAGTAGTGGACGCTTATGTAAAAAGTTTTGCCTGATGAGCTCGAACCCAAAGCGGATAAAATGCATCTTCATAGGACACCCAATAACAGTTGGGTATACCTACTAATTCAGATCCGGGAGCAAAAGTGATTGTTTCCAGAAACGGGTCCTTTCTCGAGGAAAAGTTTCTCTTGAAAGAATTGAGTGGGAGGATGGTGGAGACTTGATGAGGTTATTGAACCATCACTTCAACTAGTGTGTAGCAGGGCACAGGAAGTTGTTCCTATGGCGCCTACACCAATTGAAGTGGAAGCTGATGATAGTGATCATGAAACTTCAGATCAAGTCACTACCAAACCTCGTAGGTCGACAAGGATGCGTACTACTTCAGAGTGGCACGTAATCCTGTCTTAGAGGTCATGTTGCTAGACAACAATGAACCTACGAGCTATGGAGAAGTGATGGTGGGCCCGGATTCCGATGAATGGCTCGAGGCCATAAAATCCGAGAGAGGATCCATGTATGAAAACAAAGTACAGACTTTGGAAGAACTACTTGATGGTCATAAGGCTGTTGAGTACATATGGATTTAAAAGGAAGACGGACAATGATGGTAAGTGTCACCATTAAGAAAGCTCGACTTGTTGCTAAAGATGTTTTCCGACAAGTTCAAGGAGTTAACTACGATGAGGCTTTCTCACTCGTAGCGATGCTAAGAGTCTGTTGGAATTATATCAGCAGTTACTGCATTATTTATGAAATCTTGCACATAGGATGTCAAAACATTGTTTCCTTGACGATTTTCTTGAGGAAAGGTTGTATATGATACAACCGGAAGGTTTTGTCAATCCTATAAGATGCTAACAAGTATGCAAAGCTCTAGCAATCCTTCTAAGGACTGGAGTAAGCATCTCAGAGTTGGAACATACACTTTGATGAGATGATCAAAGATTTTGGGTTTATACAAAGATTGTGAGAAACTTGTATTTCCAAAGAAGTGAGTGGGAGCACTATAGAATTTCTGATGGGTATATGTTGTTGACATATTGTTGATCAGAAATGATGTAGAATTTCTGGAAAGCATATAGGGCTGTTTGAAAGGTGTTTTTCAATAAAAAAAACTGGATTAAGCTACTTGGACATTGAGCATCAAGATCTATAAGGATAGATCAAAACGCTTAATAGTACTTTCAAATGAACACATACCGAGACAAGATTTTGAAGGAGTTCAAAATAGATCGGCAAAGGAGTTCTTGGTTGTGCCGTAAGGTATGAGTATTGAGTAAGACTCAAGACCTGACCACGGCAGAAGAGAGAGAAAGGACGAAGGTCGTCCCCTATGCTTTAGACGTAGGCTCCACAGTATGCTATGTTGTGTACCGCACCTGAAGTGTGCCTTGCCATGAGTCAGTCAATGGGTACAAGTGTGATCCAGGAATGGATCACAGGACAGCGGTCAAGGTTATCCTTAGTAACTAGTGCACTAAGGAATTTTCTTGATTATGGAGGTGGTAAAAGAGTTCGTCGTAAAGGGTTACGCCGATGCAAACTTTGACACTAATCTGGATGACTCTGAGTAGTAGACCAGATTCGTATAGTAGAGCAGTTATTTGGAATAGTTCCAAATAGCGCGTGGTAGCTGCATCTAGGAGATGACATGGAGATTTGTAAAGCACACACGGATCTGAAAGATTCAGACCCGTTGACTACTAACCTCTCTCACAAGCGAGATCTGATCAAACCCAATGGGTATTGGATTCATTGCGAGCACATAGTGATGTGAACTAGATTATTGACTCTAGTGCAAGTGGGAGACTGTTGGAAATATGCCCTAGAGGCAATAATAAAATGGTTATTATTATATTTCCTTGTTCATGATAATTGTCTACTGTTCATGCTATAATTGTATTAACTGGAAACCGTAATACATGTGTGAATACATAGACCACAACATGTCCCTAGTGAGCCTCTAGTTGACTAGCTCGTTGATCAATAGATGGTTATGGTTTCCTGACCATGCACATTGGATGTCATTGATAACGGGATCACATCATTAGGAGAATGATGTGATGGACAAGACCCAATCCTAATCATAGCACAAGATCGTGTAGTTCGTTTGGTAAAAGCTTTTCTAATGTCAAGTATGATTTCCTTAGACCATGAGATTGTGCAACTCCCGGATACCGTAGGAATGCTTTGGGTGTGCCAAACATCACAACGTAACTGGGTGGCTATAAAGGTGCACTACGGGTATCTCCGAAAGTGTCTGTTGGGTTGGCACGAATCAAGACTGGGATTTGTCACTCCGTGTGACGGAGAGGTATCTCTAGGCCCACTCGGTAATGCATCATCATAATGAGCTCAATGTGACTAAGTTGTTAGTCACAGGATCATGCTTTACGGAACGAGTAAAGTGACTTGCCGGTAACGAGATTAAACGAGGTATTGGGATACCGACGATCGAATCTCGGGCAAGTAACGTACCGATTGACAAAGGGAATTGTATACGGGATTGCTTGAATCCTTGACATCGTGGTTCATCCGATGAGATCATCGTGGCATATGTGGGAGCCAACATGGGTATCCAGATTCCGCTGTTGGTTATTGGCCAGAGAGCTGTCTCGGTCATGTCTGCATGATTCCCGAACCCATAGGGTCTACACACTTAAGGTTCGGTGATGCTAGAGTTGTTATGGGAATTAGTGTGCAGTTACCGAATGTTGTTCGGAGTCCCGGATAAGATCTCGGACGTCACGAGGAGTTCCAGAATGGTCCGGAGGTAAAGATTTATATATGGGAAGTCCTATTTTGGCCGCCGGAAAATGTTCAGGATTTTTCGGTATTTTACGGGGAAGGTTCTAGAAGGTTCTAGAGTGGGGCCCACCTGCTAGGGGGGACCCACATGAATGTGTGTAGTGGGGGCAAGGCCTCACACCCCTGGTCAAGGTGCACCAAGATTCCCCCTTAGAAGGAATAAGATCATATCCCGGAGGGATAAGATCAAGATCCCTAAAAAAGGGGGATAACAATCGGTGGGGAAGGAAATGATGTGATTTCTTTCCTCCCACCTTTGCCAACATCCCAATGGACTTGGAGGGCAAGAAACCAGCCCTCTCCACCCCTATATATAGTGGGGAGGTGCATTGTAGCTTAACCCTTCCCCTGGCGCAGCCCTCTCCCTCCCCAACACCTCCGTAGTAGTAGTAGTGCTTGGCGAAGCTCTGCCGGAGAACTGCAAGCTCCACCACCACGCCGCCGTGCTTCCGGAGATCTACCTCAACTTCTCCTCTCCCCTTGCTAGATCAAGAAGGAGGAGACGTCCCCGGGCTGTACGTGTGTTGAACGTGGAGGCACCGTTGTTCGGTGCTTAGATCGGATTCGACCGCGATCTGAATCGCTTAGTGAATGACTCCACCGACCGCGTTCTTGCAATGCTTCCGCATCGCGATCTTCAAGGGTATGAAGATGCACTCCCCTCTCTCTCGTTGCTAGTTACTCCATAGATTGATCTCGGTGATGCGTAATTTTTTTTGAATTTCTGCTACGTTTCCCAACACCGATCCTAACCCCCTCCATGTTCTTGGTCGTTCGATCACGATCGTGTGGGCGAAAACCGCTCCCCATTTGGACTCTCCTAGCTCCCTCTACCTATAAATTTGCCTCGTCCCCCGAAATTCACGGTGAAAACCCTAGCTTCCTCCTCGTCGCGCCGCCGGACACATCCGTCCCGTGCCGGACATGTCCAGCGCCGCCGCCCCGTCCAATCCCACCTCGCCACGTGTCTTGCGCCGCCGTCCCCCGCCCACGGCCACCGCGGCCCGCCCGAGCCCATCGCGGGCCCGCACATGCCCGGTCAGCCGTCTCCCGCGCCGCTGCCCGGACCTCACGCGCCGCTCCTCTCCGCTCGCCGGATCCTGTCGCCGTTTGCCGGTCATCGGACCCCGCCGCCGATCGACGCTCGCCGGACCCCGTCGCCTGCACCGCCCAGCGCCGGCCACCATGGGCCGTGCAGCCCGCATCGACCCGAGCCACCGCACCCTCCGCCTTTGTCGCCGCCGGCCGCCCCGTGGCCCGGCTCCCGCCGCCGCCGCCCGCTGGCCTCCCCTCACGCCCCGTGCCTCGGCTTCCGCGCCATCGAGCACCACCCCGCTACCGACGTGCATCGCCGCCGCCTCGCCCTTGCCGACCCGCCATCCTCCGCCATTGCCGGCCTCGCCTTCGGCCGGATCCGGGTCGGACACGGCCGGATCCGCCCTCCCCCGTCGTCGCCGGCCACCTCCCGCTCCTCCCCGCGCCGCTAGGAGCTCGCCGGAGTTCGCCCTCGCCGGAGTTCGCCGAATCCAGGAAGATGGACCAGATCCACCAGTTCAACGAACCAAACGCCTCCCCCACGCACGGATCTCTCCGTCCCGGAACGTCCCCATCCACTTTTCGCGAGGGTAAAAAATCTGCTGAGTCCTGAGATTTGCATATTATGTTGCCTTGTTCATCATGCCATAACTTTGTGCGTGCTGCTCCGTTTCATGCATATAATATATCAAAATGTTCATTACGAGATGCTCTTCATATTGTTCCATTATTCCATGCTTATTTGAGTCCATCTTGATGCCCAAATCATCGTTGCAAGATTGTTATATGATGTTAACTACTGTCTGTTAACAGAACTTGGTGATTTATCTTTTTTATTGCATTTTGTGTGTGCATATTTTGAGGTTTATGTCTACATGAGTGTTGAGCTAATTCATGCCATCTTTGCAGTGGTGCACTCCATATATTTTTGTGTGTCCTGTAGTGAGCGCATCGAGCTCGTGAAGTAGGGTACTTGTTGTTACTGTTTTGCTAGGCTGAATCTGTTACAACAGGATGCTATGTAAACCTGCTGCTACAAGTCATTCTATGCATAATATGGAGATGTTCACTAAGGATGTTTTGTTATACATGTCATGACCTATCCATACATGCCCCTGGTTGCATTTATGACTTGCTGTAGATTGTTCATATCATGCTCCAAACTTGCTAAATAATGTTGTTGTTAGCCTGTTAACATTCAGTTCAGTTTTGTCATGAGCTTTGCTAGTGACCCATACACCCTATGAACTTAATCTTGCCATTCTTAGCTGCATAATTATGTATTCTTACTGTTGGTTGAGTTCACATGCCATGTATTTCTCTGTGGTGAGTTGTACAAGCTCACCAACATGCCTACTTATTGTTGTTTCTGCCATGTCTGAATTTGTCATATCACTTGCCATGTTTGTATGGATGCTACCGTATTTTCTGTTGATTTTTGGAATAAGTTCAGTAAGGGTGTTTTGTTCTTTCTCTTTAGTATTAGCATTCCATGTCTTTGTTTGCCAGGTTAAGTTCCTATAGCATGTTGTTTGATAGGTCTAAACATTGCAACCTGATGTTATTTCTGCCCAGTCTGTAAACTGTTATAATTTGCAATCTTGCCATGTCCTTTTGAGCATGTTATAGAGTTTTCTAGAGATATCTCACTGTTCATGTTTTGTCATGATTTACATGTACATCATGTACATGCCTTTTGTTCCTATGTTGAGGTGTTGTAGCATATAGTTTTGATGCTTGCTAGATGCCTACTTGCTGTTTTGAACAGCTTGTCCTTTAAACTTGTTTCATGTGTATGTGTTGAACCATTGCTCCGTTTTGAGTGTGCTTTATATGAGACTTGCTTAGTTTTGCATGTAGTTTCATCTTATCATGTTGCATCCTTGTTTTGAGAGTGTTTGCTTGATGTTTGAATGCCTTTTGCATCAATGCCATGTTTAACTTGTTTTGCTCATATCTTCTAGGCTGTAGCTCCGAATTAAATGAACTTTATATGTAACTTGACTAGAATCTCGTGTAGATCATCTTGGTGCATCTTAACTTGATGTTTAACAACTTGAACATAAGGTTTATTCAGTTCTGGACCAATTTCGAAATTTGCATATGAGGACTTACCGGAATTGTTATATGTTGTTTCCGGCCTCATTTAACCTTGCTTTGATGTGTTGTTCTTGTATGCATCATCTCTTGCCATGAGTAGCTTCATGAAGTCTTGTCTTGCATCATACTTCGTTGAGCATCATGTCATGTATATGTGTGGTGTGTTTACCTTGTTGTTTGCTTCTTTCCGGTTGTGCTCCTTCTCGATAGTTCCTGTTTCGTTGCGATCGTGAGGATTCGTTCGTCTAAGCTTGATTTGGCTTCATCCGTTTGTCTTCTTCATGGACTCGTTCTTCTTCCTAGCAGGATTTCAGGCAAGATGACCGTCACCCTGGATCTCACTACTATCATTGTTATGCTAGTTGCTTTGTTCTATCGCTATGCTGCGCTACCTATCACTTGTTCTTCAAGCCTCCCATATTGCCATGTCATCCTCTAACCTTTTCACCCTTCCTAGCAAACCATTGTTTGGCTACGTTACCGCTTTGCTCAGCCCCTCTTATAGCGTTGTTAGTTGCAGGTGAAGTTGAAGATTGCTCCATGATGGACATGTTTATGTTGGGATATCACAATATCTCTTATATTATTAATGCATCTATATACTTGGTAAAGGGTGTAAGGCTCGGCCTTATGCCTGGTGTTTCGTTCCACTCTTGCCGCCCTAGTTTCCGTCGTATCGGTATTATGTTCCCGCATTTTGCGTCCCTAACGCGGTTGGGTGATTTATGGGACCCCCTTGACAGTTCACCTTGAATAAAACTCCTCCAGCAAGGCCCAACATTGGTTTTACCATTTGCCTACCACCTATACCTTTCCCTTGGGAGTAATTAACCCGAGGGTCATCTTTATTTTAGCCTCCCCGGGCCAATGCTTGTCTAAGTGTTGGTCCAAACTAGAGCACCGTGCGGGACCATCCCTTGGCAACTTGGGTTACGTCGGTACCTGTACGCTTCGCTTATCCAGTGTGTCCTGAGAATGAGATACGTGCGACTCCTATCGGGATTGTCGACACATCGGGCGGCTTTGCCGGTATTGTTTTACCATTGTCGAAATGTCTTGTAAAGCGGGATTCCGAGACTGATCGGGTTTTCCTGGGAGAAGGAATATCCTTCGTTGACCGTGAGAGCTTGTGATGGGCTAAGTTGGGACACCCCTGCAGGGTATAAACTTTCGAGAGCCATGCCCGCAGTTATGTGGCAGATGGGAATTTGTTAATGTCCGGTTGTAGATAACTTGACACCAGATACGAATTAAAACGCATCAACCGCATGTGTAGCCGTGATGGTCTCTTTTCGGCGGAGTCCGGGAAGTGAACATGGTTTTCGGTTATGTTTGACATAAGTAGTTCCAGGATCACTTCTTGATCATTACTAGTTGACGACCGTTCCGTTTCCTTCTCTTCTCGCTCTCATTTGTGTATGTTAGCCACCATATATGCTTAGTCGCTGCTGCAACCTCACCACTTTACCCCTGCCTTTCCCATTAAGCTTTGCTAGTCTTGATACCCATGGTAATGGGATTGCTGCCTCATGGCTCACAGATTACTACAACAACAGTTGCAGGTATAGGTTTGAGATGATCATGACGCGAGAGCGATGTTCCTTGTTTTGGAGTTCTTCTTCTGCTTCTTCTTCAATCAGGGGATAGGTTCCAGGTCGGCAGCCTGGGCTAGCAGGGTGGATGTCGTTTGAGTTTCTTTATGTGTTTCATCCGTAGTCGAATGGTGCTCTTATGTAAGATGATGTTGTATTCGTGTGGCATTGTATGCCTTTTGTATGTATCCCCATCTATTATGTAATGTTGATGTAATGATATCCACCTTGCAAAAGCGTATCAATATGCGGTTCTATCCTTGGTGGGACCTTCGAGTCTCTTTAGGATAGTATCACATATTGGGCGTGACAAGTTGGTATCAGAGCCTCGACCGACCATAGGAGCCCCCTTGATTGTTCGTAGTTGGCCGTTGTTGAGTCTAGAAGAAAACTGTTTTTGGAGTCTAGTTATATCAGAGAGTAGGAATTCTTTTTACTCCTCAGCCCCTTCGTCGCTCTGGTGAGGAATCTTGACGTAGGTGTTTTGATTTACTCCTCTTCCCCTTCAAATTTTTCTTTAGGATCAGGCGGTTAGTTTTTTCGTTCGTTGCCCATCCTCTTTTCAATCCGGCGCATTTCTCTTCGAGTGGTTTCGATCCTCGTCATCTTTTGCAACATCAGTCGTCAGTTCTTTCTCTTTCGATGGTGTTTCCCTGACCGAAGTTATCCTTGTTTTTTTCCCACCCTCCCTCCCTTCTTCTTATCGGAACCGGAGTCCGTAATCGATTATCCATCCTACTCGTGCGAAGTCTTTGCTTTCTTTCTTCAATGATTTCAATCGGTGTTTTCTCTTCAAGATATTCGTCGGTTTCCCCTTCCAAGTTGCCTTTGTTTTTCCCGCCCTCCCACCCTCTTCTCACTGGAGCCTGAGTCTCTTTCGAGCATCAACTTCATTCATGCGGAGCCTCTTCAGTCTTCCCTCAGTTAGTTGAACCGGTGAATTCTCGCCTAGTTCGTCATTGTTCATCTTGTTTTTATTTTTTGGTGGACCCAATTCAAGTATTCGGTGTTGATCATATTCTTTTCCTCGGCTCAAATGTTTTCCCCTTGCTCGTTCGCCTCTCGCCAGTTTATCCTTCCGGAGTGTTCAAGACATCTCAGAAGATTCGTCTATGTTCGAATTAATTCGAGGTTGGACCTCATTAAAATATTTCAATTGTTCCGATGCATCATCTATCTGTTCAACATCCCTTTCCAACGGTGTTTTCTCTTTAGTGGGCCCTAACCCACAAGTCTTTTCCCAGGACCTTACCTGACTCTTCTAATTTTCCCGGAGTTATTCTCAAATTATTTTTCAAAGCTTGACGTAAGTATGAATTTCATCAGTAAGATGCCTCCTCCAAGATGGTTTTCAAATTCTCCCATGTTCGGGTCAATCTTTCCTCTTTTCATTCTCCTGGAGTATCTCAACAATTTTGATGGTGTTTCTCGTCGTCCTTCTCAACGTTTGAAGACCGAAGAAGAGTTTTTCCTCTAAATCTTGTCTGTTCTCCCAGAGATTCGTGGTACTAGCTTCATGTTATCCTCCAAGTTATTCCGTTTGTCAGAGATTCTTTTCTTACCCATCCGGAGTATTTTAGGAGTTGCTTTCCCGTTTCGTTGATCCGGAGGCCTCCATTTCAGAATATTTCTTCGTTCCAAGTTTTCAGCTTCGTTCGTTCCATAGTTGTACCGATGCTTCGTTCAAGCTTTATTTACTCAATTCACGATCTCTTCGTTCCCGTGCATCTTGTTTCACTCAAGTATCTTCGTTCATTTTCTAATTCTTTCTGGCGATTCGTTCTCTTCTCTTCGTTTGTTTACATTTTCACGGTGGTTTGTTGAAGATTCCTTTTCCGTTCTCATCATATCAATTCTTTCGTTCTTTTCAATCCTACCGGTGGCTCATGAAGACCTTCCCAAATTTGGCACTATATTCCCCCTTAGTCCTTTTCAACGCGGATAAGTTGTATGCAATCCACTGCTTCTCATCAATTTAATTGATGGAGGATACACATAACATAATTCTTATTCTTGTTTCATCCAAGTGTCAAATTCTTTTCTACCGGAGTTTGTTCGTGTTACCAATTTCTCACTTATGTGTTGTTCATCCTTATTTCTGGAGTTCCAAGTTTTCTCGGTGATCTCGTCTCGAACCTCCACCTGAATCATCGCAAGGCTTTAATCTTATTCTTTCATCCTTCAATTTTATCTCGTCATTCTTTTGTTACCGGAGTTCTTACGGTGGTTCGTCATGATTTAATTCATTCTTCAAGTGTTCATCAAGATTCTTGTTCAAGGAGTTCTAGTATCTTCCTTCTTGCATCTCAAAGTGCAATTAATTCTCCATATTCTTTTGAAGTGGAGTTTTGTATTTCTTCGTTCGTCTCAGCTATTTAATCTTTTCCGCTTGTGGTCGGCGATCACCTCATAAATTTGAGATGTTATCCATAAGTCCACGACAAGCTTATTCTTTGCGTTGTTGATTTTCTCAACAACTCCGTTCAATCCCTCCTTCTAAGGATGCTCTCTATTTCATTCTTGGCAGAAGTTGTCATCTTTTTCCCCGTTCTTCTCATTCCACTCTTTCAAGTCTTCCGGAGGTTTTGTGTTGTTCCTCTCGTCAAGTATCATTCCATCTTCTCAAGTTCATGTTCTATTCTTTCCTTGTTCAGCCAAAGTTCTGCCTAAGTTCTTTCATGCTTATTCCGCTTCTATCTTGTTCTAACCGGAGTGGTTTCAAATTCAGTCTTATTCCTTGAGCTTTTGCTTCTTGTTTTATTCAACATTCCTCTTTCCTACTAGAGTGTTCTTGACTTTGTTCATTTTCCCTCTTGCGTTTTTGTTTCACCTCATCCTCTTTCCCCCGTCTCGTTCCTAAGATCTCGGGTTAGTGGAGGAGAGTTGTAACGCCCCGGATTCGATGCGCCAGGTGTCTTTCAGTTATTCGTCATTGTTGCCGTGTCATTTGCTTGCATGTTGCATTTTGCCATGTCATCATCTGCACTTCATCTGCATGTTTTTCAAACTTGCATCCGTTTGGGTTCCGTCGGTTCTCTCCGTTGTCCGTTCTGAGCCCGACCACTCTCACACGCGCCCGTCGCCCCTCTCAGACCTTGTTTCGTGAGCGGGATAAAAACGTTCTCGGAATGGGCCGAGATTTGCCGAGTGGCCTTGGTATAGCACCAGCAGACCGCCCGTCAAATTTCGTTCCATTTGGAGGTCGTTTGATGCCACAACGGTTAACCGCGTAGCCTGAAACCCCCTTCTCTTTGTAGCCCAGCACCCCTTCACCACAGTCCACTAGCCCATCCTAACCCCCTCCATGATCTCGGTCGTTCGATCACGATCGTGTGGGCGAAAATCGCTCCCCATTTGGACTCTCCTAGCTCCCTCTACCTATTAATTTGCCTATTCCCCCGAAATTCACGGTGCAAACCCTAGCTTCCTCCCCTCGCACCGCCGGACACATCCGTCCCGCACAGGACATGTCCAGCACCGCCGCCCCGTCCAATCCCACCTTACCACGTGTCCTGCGCCGCCATCCCCCGCCCGCGGCCACCGCGGCCCGCCCGAGCCCATCGCGGGCCCGCGCAGGCCCGGCCGGCCGTCTCCCGCGCCGCTGCCAGGACCCGCGCGCCGATCCTCTCCGCTCGCCGGATCCTGCCGCCGTTCGCCGGTCGCCGGACCCCGCCGCCGGTCGACGCTCGCCGGACCCCGTCGCCTCCACCGCCCAGTGCTGGCCACCGCGGGCTGCGCTGCCCGCGTCGACCCGAGCCGCCGCGCCCTCCGCCTTCGTCGCCGCCGGCCACCCCGCTGCCCAGCTCCCGTCGCTGCCGCCCGCTGGCCTCCCCTTGTGCCCCGTGCCTCGGCTTCCGCGCCACCCCGCCGCCGGCGTGCATCGCCACCGCCTCGCCCTCGCCGACCCGCCATCCTCCACCGCCGCCGGCCTCGCCTTCGGCCGGATCCGGGCCGGACACGGCCGGATCCGCCCTCCCCCATCGTCGCCGGCCACCTCCAGCTCCTCCCAACGCCGCTAGGAGATCGCCGGAGTTCGCCCTCGCCGGATCCAGGAAGATGGACCAGATCCACCAGTTCAACGAACCAAACGCCTCCCCCACGCCCGGATCTCTCCGTCCCGGAACGTCCCCGTCCACTTTTCGCGAGGGTAAAAAATCTGATGTCCTAAGATTTGCATATTATGTTGCCCTGTTCATCATGCCATAACTTGTGTTTGCTGCTCCATTTCATGCATATAATATATCAAAATGTTCATTATGAGATGCTATTCATATTGTTCCATTATGACATGCTTGTTTGAGTCCATCGTGATGCCCAAATCATCGTTGCAATATTGCTATATGATGTTAACTGCTGTCTGTTAACAAAACTGGGTGATTTGTCTTTTTCATTGCATTTTGTGTGTGCATATTTTGAGCTTTATGTCTACATGAGTGTTGATATACTTCATGCCATCTTTGCATTGGTGCACTCCATATATTTTTGTATGTTTTGTAGTGAGTACATCGAGCTCGTGAAGTAGGGTACTTGCTGTTACTGTTTTGCTAGGCTGAATCTGTTACAACATGATGCTATGTAAACCTGCTGCTACAAGTCATTCTATGCATAATATGGAGATATTCACTAAGGATGTTTTATTATACATGTGATGCTCTATCCATCCATGCCCCTGGTTGCATTTATGACTTGTTGTAGATTGTTCATATCATGCTCCAAACTTGCTAAATAATGTTGCTGTCAGCGTGTTAACATTAAGTTTAGTTTTGCCATGAGCTTTGCTAGTGATCCATGCACCCTATGAACTTGCTCTTACCATTCTTAGCTCCATAATTATGTTCAACATCCGGTGTCCACTGTCGTGCCCATACCCATCGCCAATGTCCCTCGCTCAGATTCACCATACGTAATAACTTAGGTGTTCCTTCTTGTGCTATCTCATCTATATGAGAAGAAAATCACAGCCGCAACCTCGTACGGGAATGAGAGCTTATGTTGAGGAGTGCAATAATAAGAGATTCAGCCAAGGAAAAGGCAACTAAGAGCAAACATATACACTACTAGTACATTTTTCCCAATGATCACACAAACAAATCCTCAAGTATACCTATTTGTATTCTTCTTGTTTGAGTATATATACATGCTAACTCTAGCTGTACATTATTCTTGTTCGTATTCTTCCCGTTGTACATTATTCTTGCTGTCAGCTACAACAATGTGTGAGTTTCAGTTTCTGAGTTTCTGAGTTCAGTATCTCCCGATTTTAGCCAATTAGTCATCATTATTCTGCGCGCCTAGCTTGAGCAGCGGTTCTGTGTTTCTAATGCGGTTTGTAAGAGTAACTAAAATATCCCATTTTTTTATCTCTAACAAAAAAAGATATCCCGGTTTTCAGAGCAATTATTTACTGAACTGAAGATGGAACAGTCTATTTTTAGAGCTCCAAGAAAGTAACCATGACAGTTTCCGAGCTGAAGGTGTTAATGATCTAGTTCGTTGGGTATGGATCAACCAACTTACCGAACTAAACTTACCCAAAAGTAAAGAAAGTTTTCCAATCACTTATTTACTTTTGTTAATATATCTTATTATTGTCTTGTCGTTGATGGAACAAAAAAGATCCCCTTCATTCAAAACAGAATTTACCAAGTCCCAAGTATCTGTTGATGCAAGTGCAGAAACCTTACATCCTTGTACGCCACGCTCTCCTTGAATAATTTGAAGTCGTCAACTGTTGAAAACAAGAGAAAGGTAGTAATAATCAGCCCTAGTGACTAGTGAAGATGTCCATCATCTATCTTTTCTCTACAATCTACATGGTTTGGAGAATATGAAAAAGGAACAGAAAAAATGTAGGGGCAAACTTACTTGATTAAAAATGGATAACGACAGCGTGACTATCCATATCGTCGACACGATCCAGGTTCAGGTTCAGGTTCAATTCCACAGCACAAGGGCTCAGATCAGATCTACATCAGCTGGTTGCCCGCGGCATCGATGATGAAATAATGACTCTTCGAAAGAGAGGAATGATGGCATGTTCCAGCTCAGATTCAAAATCTACAGAAACCAAACCTTGTAAGTTATCGAAATAGTGACTCTCAAAATGCTATGGCCTATGAGGCGTGGCGACGGTGCTCACGAGCGCGCGTGCTCACGGTATATGGGCCAATCGAACACGGCCTAATGGAACGACGCATTAAATGCCACTTGTGGGCCAAGCCACGGATACGTACATCGAGACGGTAGGATACGGTAACGTCGGAGGTACAGATAACGCCCCCGTGACGGCACAGTACAACATGTTCCGTTCGAACATGACGCTCATGACAATACGTACAGTTAAAACGGGGTTCGCTTAACGGCAGCTAAACGGTGTTGGGTTTGACCAAGATACACGCGTCGCACCTCGCATTACTCCTCTACCAACCGCACCGCTTTGGCGCCACGATATCCGGGTGAACAGAAAAAACATTTATCGACTGGATCACGCCTTGCTCTTCCTCCCCCGCTTGACCGTCCTCTCCCTCCGCCACAATGGAAACCATAGGAATGGCGATCGAGGATGCCGCATCCGGCGGCGTCAAGTTCTTGGCAGATCCCGTTGACAGGTACCTATGATATTTTGCGATTTACAATTGTTCCTACAGTCCGTTTTCGATCTCGTGAGCACAAATCGTCTGAGATCTGACTGCACTGCTGCCGCCTGTCCTACTGAAGGTTTCCGGTGCCGGATCTCGGCAGCGGCGAGGCTGTGCTTGATGCTGTAACCACCCAAACACTCGTGTGCGCAGCCGCGCAGTCGAGCGTCGCCGGTGCAGGAGACGCCACGACCACGGTACAGCTAGATGGGGACGCCAGCTGCGAAGGGGTCAGCTTGTCAGCACCAAGCTCGGAGCAGTCAGCCGGCAAAGACGAAAGCAAGGCCTCTGGCTGGGCAAAAAGGTATTGATATTTTGGACTTACTATGGAAAGCAATATTCACATCATTTTGCAAAAAAAAAAATGACTGCCCGTGTATCACGCTGCTGGTTGAAAAAAACTGAATTACGCTTGCTATTTCAAAACTGCTTATTCTCAGAAAACAGGGTGCTATCATACTGATGCTCCATGTGTGGTTGTTGCAGAGTACGTATTGGCCGAGCCCCTCTTGAGCGTCCTCCATGCGCCGGCAGAATAAGCGCACTTGGAAAAACATTGAGATGCTACGCAGAGAAGAAGAGAGAAACTGTTGTAGTTCCTGTTGTCGGTGACAGCTTCGATTCACTTGGAGAAGCATATGACTACTACAACCTGTATTCCTGGGAAATTGGTTTCGGTGTGCGATATGGAAAAAGCAGATTAAATGTGGAGAGGACAAAATGTATGCAAGAAATAGTCTGTGGATGCTCGGTATGTAATTCCTCTCAGTACCATACTGAACATGCAAATTTCATTGCTTTCAAAACAAGCAAATCAAAATCCCTCACTTTCTGCTGTTTGACCTAAAATAAAATTCAGGGAATACCGAAGAGAAGTAATACAAGGTCTTGCCGTTGCAGATGTCCAGCTATGATAAGGTTACTACGTTCAAAGGACAATGGATGGTATATAAGTGAACACAGGGCATTCCACAATCACTCTCTATCGGACAAGTGCGAACAGAAAATATATTGGCCCTCACATAGACATATCGACATTTATACAAGAGATGTTGTCAAGCAGTTGCGTGCGAATAATATTAGCATAGGCAAAGTGTACAACATAATTGGCAGTTTCTTTGGCTCCATGAGCAGTGTACCTTTCAGCAAAAGAGCACTGAGGGGCCTATGTGGACAGATTAGCCGAGACCAGGCAGATGATGATGTCAGAAAAACAATGGAAGTTTTCGCTGAGCTGGGTTCAAAAGATTCAGGATTATACTATAGAGTACAGCCAGACGCAGACAACCGTATACGAAATCTGTTATGGTCAACAGGAGCAAGCAGGGCACAGTATCACTACATCGGAGATGCTATAACTTTTGATACCACGTACCGAACCAACATGTATGATATGCCATTCGGTTTGTTTGTCGGAGTAAACACCATTTCCAAAGTATCATATTCGGAGGAGTTTTAGTTAGAGATGAGACAACAGAAACATTTGAGTGGGTGTTCACTGAGTTTATCCGGATGATGGGTGGCAAACATCCGCAAACCATACTAACAGGTGCGTGCTCTTTGTGAATCACAATTTGGTTTGTTTGTCAGTTACGTTCCTGTATTGAATTCTCACAGCAAAATCGTCCCACGAAGAATGTTTTTCAGCTTCATTCAATGATGATTACTGGAACAAAAATAACTTGTTCTTGCTGTGTGCCTACAGACCAATGCAGGGCTATGGAATTAGCAATTGAGAAGGTGATGCCAAACACAACGCATCGCTGGTGCAAGTGGCATATCTTGAAAAAGGCAAAAGAATCTATTGGAGCCCATTACACGAAGAGGAGCAAGTTCCGAATGGACTTCCACAAGATAATACACCACATGCTGACAGTTGATGAATTTGAGACAGCATGGAATCAACTGACAGAAACACACGGTTTGCAAAGGCACCCTTACTTGACTCAGATATATGAGACGAGAGAAAAGTGGGCAAAGCCATATTTCAATGGTAAATTATGTGCAAAGATGTCAAGCACACAACGCAGTGAGAGTGCAAACCATATGCTCAAAACTTATGTTCCAGCAAGCTGCCCCATGCACATTTTCGTTAGGCAATATATGCGACTTCTTTTTGATAGGGAAGCAGCTGAGAACTACGAGGAAAGGCGCACTATGATAGTAAGTTGGCATTTTTTTAATTTCATATTTCCCGTAGACAAGCAAAACAAAAAAGATTTTGCGATCATCGTATGAGCATCCATAACCAACATTTCTTCTGTCATGTTTCATTTACAGAATACACCAGTTATGAGGGTGAACACACCACTCGAGCAGCATGCCAGCAATGTGTACACACGAGCCATGTTTGAGAAATTTGGTGAAGTACTATATGAATCAGGGCAATATAAAATAGAAGAGGTGAGCCGGTGGAAAACATATATAGCGCGACGACACCACCCAGAGAAGCATGAAAAATGGTGTAGAGTTTTCTACAAAGTTGAAGTTGTCGATGACGGCGCACTGATAGTGTGCGAATGTGGTAATTTCGAATACACGGGATTGCTTTGTTGCCATGCATTAAAGGTGCCATATAAAAAAAGTCTTCTTCGTTAAGATCTCCCTCATTCTGTATGCAACAAGTACCCCTTCTCTTGTTGGTCAACAGCATCCTGATAAAATGTTGACGTGTAGGTCCTTGATGTCCTTGGTGTGGATCATATACCAGCTAATCACATTTTGAAACGCTGGACGAAGGACGCACGGGACTTGCTGCCAGATCATCTGGCGCACCTTCAGAAAGATAAGATTAATGTCAATTCTATAACATTCAGGCACTTGAATTTGTACACACATGCCCTCGAAGTTGTCCGTCTTGGTGATGCCAACACATCTACATATGATTGTGCAATGGAAATACTGAAAAAATCAATGGATACACTGACGCCCATGGCCAGCGTCCGTGATGGCATGGGGCTTGAAGACAAAATTCAGTCAGATAAAGGGAAAGGCAAGGAGATGATTCCAGTGCATTCAGCAGAAATCCATGAAGATAGCGATGCTGAAGGGAGTGCAGTTGGCAATTTTGTTGGTTTGAAGCCTCCAGAACGAAAGCGTAAACCAGGAAGACCTACTACCAGCCGGGATAAGCCTCCCTATGATGATCGAGGTGCAAAGAGCAAAAAATTCAAGGGCACAGTGAACAGCCAAGCTCCAGATGGCGGGGGTACAAGCAAGCGTACTCGTTTCTGCAGTATATGTCGTGAACCTGGTCACAAGAGTACTACATGCCCGCAAAGAGGTGATCTCCCTCGCAAGGAAAGGAAGGAGGCCAAATGTTCAAACTGTGGTGTCGGTGGCCACAAGAAGAACACCTGCAACAAGCCTAAAGCGGTGTTGCATGTCGTTGAACATGCAACCATGGAGCAGATTACCATCTAGGAAAACAAAGAGTTCTGTTGTATTCAGCTGCATAGGCTTAGTGCTCTTGTAATCTTTACTTGTCATCCATTAAACCAGTGCAACTTTTTCAAAAATAATGCTGATTGGACTGCTCACAATCAGCTGCTGTCGTGACTATGTGTACCTCACTTAACCACGCATGACGTGGCCGCTTTAATGTCTTGAAAAACTTCTCATCAGCTCTGTCGTTTGATTTTTCGGTCCACAATGATGTCTAATATTATGAATTGAAATAAATGGCTTGTGTATTGCTGTCTTTTCATAATGCCTGCTTGATTGCTGATCTGCACCACGACTAGCAGGAAAAATGGATGTATGCATGCTCTGTCCATGTGTCCACATCCTGCACATGTGTCAACATATGCCGACCTCTTCTTCTGGGTTGCCGGGCGGGAAGCTCCCCCAGTTCAATTTTCGAACTTGCTGGGCGGGATCTGGCCTACTGCGTACTTAACTACCAAGCTGTACGCCCCTGCATACCTCACACCTTGTGCTCTCCCCCTGTTTTCATTTACCGTCTGAATCCCAACTGAACACCTTCTGTAGATGGCCTCCTCTGCTTCTACCGGCAACTCTGCAGTCCGGGCCTCCTCCGGTTCCAGCTCCGTCGTCTTCACCAACTATGCTGCTCAGGTCGAGGTTGCCGAAGATGTAACCGCTGACCAACGTGCATCTGCTTGCGTCCCTCACCAGGAGATGCTTCCGCAGTCGGGTGCTTGTTCTGTCCAAGTAAGTAACTATCCTTTTGGACGCCGCTAACTGTCACACGTGTGGGCGTTAAGAAATCTGCCCACACGTTTTGTCTGGTGCCTAAGAGGACCAGCCCACACGTCTGTGTGTGGGCAAAACAACTAGCGCCCACACGCCTCTTTTTTTCCCTCCCGGTCCCTCTTACACGCGTGCGTGTGGGCGAAATAGATAACGCCCACACGCCCGGTACGTCAGGCCCGCACGTCCATGTTCGTTTAAGTGCAGTTGCCATGTCGCTGAACTACGGTTGTCATGTCGGACAACTACAGTTGCCATGTTTGCTCAACTGCAGTTGCCATCTCAGGTCAAAGTTCCAGATTGCCATTTTTTGGACAACTACAGTTATTGCCATGTGTGGTCTGGTCTACTGCAGTTGCCATGATTTCAAAACTTTAGGAGTTGCCACCTACTAACACTAGGCAGTTGCCATGTAGCGCTACAAAAAAATGCATGGCAAAAAACGTTCGGGTAAAAAAAAAGAGTTGCCATGTGCTCACAAGCATGCTAGGGCAGTTGCCATTTAAAAAAGAAAGAGTTGCCATCTGCTTACGTGCACGCTAGGGCAGTTTGCCATGTACCATGCCAAACATATGGCAACTGACATGTTCGGGTAAAAAAAAGAGAGTTGCCATCTTCTTGCAATCACACTAGGGCAGTTGCTATGTACACTGCAAAACGCATGGCAACTGGCAGCTTAGGTGTGGGAGAGGAGGCGGGCGTGTGGGCGAGATGGCAAACTGCCCACACACCAGCCCTTGTGCGTGACTGAAACTGGTGTGTGGGCGAACTACTAAACGCCCACACACCAGCCCCTCCGGGTGGTAAAACGGATGTGTGGGCGACCTCTCTCACACACCACACACGCGAGTTATCCTACGTGGCATATAAAATCAGCTAATTCGTGCCAAGATTCGTGCAGAAGTTACTGGACGATGATGGAGGCGTGTGGATGAGTTGGCTAACGCCCACACGTGTGGGCATTAACATTTCCGATCCTTTTTTTCATCCATGTTTTAGTCTTTGATCTCAACTTCATTGAATCTGTCCCGGCAAAGAACCTTGCATGGATTCAGACCAGAACTTTCTTGCAGGATTCTGTGGCCGGGAGATATATCCAACAAGCGTCAACTGAAGACAGAGACTGCGAGCATGGGGGAAAGGTTCAGTCCCATTTTTTTGCAACTGAAGAAGTGTGCACCTACGATCCAGAAGAACACGCATCCATTAATATCGACCAAGCACCCCTCTACGGGCCACCCACATTTAATGTGTTAGGTGGGCCGACGCATCGCCATAAAAAAGCAGATGCCACCGTTTTCTCTTGACGGTTGCACCTACGGTCCACATCAACGCAGCGCCCCGACGGCTATCCGTCTGTCCTGTTTATCCGTTCGTACTACGATAACGACCGTCACGTATACGTCCCACGCGCATACATTAATTGTCCCATCTGTACGCGCCCACTACGAGTCCCCGTCCTAATCCCATCGCGAATCGACGCTCCCCGATACCGTGAGCAGGCGGACGAGCACGCCGATGAATTTCCGATGGCCTATGAGCATAACCAATCAGTATGGTCTAAGAACTGAAAGGAGGATTACACATGTCAATGCATATTTTTTCCACAAACCTTTGCGTGAATTGATGCATATGTCGCATCGTCCTCGGCAGGAACATATATAGTACTTCCTAGTGCCTTGGTTTTCGTTCTGCTCCTGCCTGGTCCGCACCTCCACTTCCATGTCCATGTAAACAGATGCATCACCAGGTGAAAAAATAAATAAATAATAAACGGCATCTGGCTGAGTGCCAAGGTTGACTGATTTCCTTCAAAAAGGAGATTAGATGGAGAAAGCAGGGCTTACATAGAATAGAGAGTGCGGACCAAACAAGCAAGCCGACCGGAGATGCCTCATGGTAGGGCAGGTCAGGTCGACGATGTTGTACATGAGCGTGCGAGGTGTTGGACTGAGGATAAAAGAGGAGCTAGCAATGGGGGGCGGGGGCGGGGGCGGGCAGTAAATAGAGAGAGGAGGCGGGGGTGCCAGCCACCATATCTATGGAGAGGAGAGGAGCGAGCGACCAACACGGGGAGGCGTCCGATGGAGGGTCATTCGGCGTGATGGATGGAAACGAGAAGGAGGCGGCGTTGCGGGGAGGTGCCTCGTTTCTACGGAGAATTGAAGGATCCAGATCAATCTATCGAGAGCTTTATTGTTCAAAAACGCAAGGTTGGTAGGTGCTCAATTAATAGCGTGTAGGAAGAGTTGAAGGTATTTCGTAATTATTCTACTCTTTATGGACAGCATTCAACTTATGTTTATTATTTTTATTTTTTTGCAGAAGACCTGTAATTTTATTAGCACACAAAGTAACCTTCAAGAACAAGTATAGCTACCCCACAGTAAGCAAAAAGACCTTGTGCAAAAATGAAAATACAACCAAATCCCTACACAGGGTCATCATCACCGCCGAGAGCTCACAGAATTCTTACCAAGTAATTCCCTGAAAAATCCCGAATGTAGATAGCAGCTAGCTTGTTTGTTTCTATCTACTCTGGATGAAGCGATGATGACTTTTGTCTTGAACGAGCAAATTGTTTCATCAACACATTAATGGTATAGCATAGTTATGCTATTTTGCAAGGGGCGAATAATGAGTATGATAAACTATTCCACATACACAAATCTAAATAAGTGAGAGCTGAAATATAATAGTAGTATCTTTGTATTTCTTTCTTTCTTTCCAAAAGCCAGCCACTACTCCACCTCTTTTACATACATGCATACATACATACATACATACAAGGTACTATTGGTCACTGATAAATATATGATCCATCTCATTTATAATACCTAAATAGTTCATCCCCACTACTCCCTCCATCCGGTGAAGAGTGTACATCTAGTTTCAAAATTTGTCCACAAAAAAGTGTACTTATATCTTTCCAATACGCTTGGGAAAAAAATACTTCTCTCCCATCACACGGTAATCAAGACCAATAACAATCTACACATGGTATTTTAATTTCTACATGCACTTAGCTCATTGGATTTAGGTAATTAAAGAGGAGGGAGATGGTGACTTGCACCTTTCCAATGCATTTTTTACCCAACTCCATAATTTGTCCTAAAATTTCTAGATGTACACTCTTCACCGGACGGAGGGAGTATATCATTTCTCTTGACATGCAGTCTATCCACATCACTAATCAACATGCAACCATGCACTTCGCTCCACCTCAGCAATCTAGCCGCATCCTCAGCGATAGTGCCACATCAGCAACTTTTGCCCATGCATTGAAAACACACATGCATGTTAGTTCAGCAAAAAAAAAACCTGTTCGTCCGGTGCAAGCGAGGCATGCCCTTTGATATTACGCGGTGCCCGAGCAACCCTCTATTTTTCTGGCGTAATTGATCTCTCATTATCTCTGATTCGCCACGCACGGGCAACACAGCCGCGATCTGCCCGAGAACTGCATGTATGCGCGCGTGAGACCACCCAGTAAGAGCATGGCTAACACTAGCCATAATGGAGAGTAACATACACTAGTAACATACACATATCCCTAGACTATGTTACTATCTCAATAGTGGGTAGTAACATAAGTATGGTAACATGCAAATCTTCATTTATTAGGTTATAGACTCATATTGCATTGGGACGTGTGATGTTACAGTAACTAGCTAAGTTACTAGTACTACATCTCTCCTCATTAACTCACTGCCACATAAGCAAATTTGCTGAGTTGGGCTCCATGTTACTACCGAAGTTACTCCCATTGTGGCTAGTCTGATAAGAAAGCCCGCTGCTGGCTATATACCGATGCCATGTCACTTATAGCCTTCATAAAAGCCCATTAGTATAATAGATTGACTCTAAGCTAGCTATTAGATTGGATATAGTATTTAATGCTTGCATGTAAAGAAAGGCAAGGAAACACATGTGATTGGAACAGACGAAGTACCGCCTGCTTTTTAGCTCTCATGCGGCTGCATGCAGGTCACTTTTTCTTGGTTGTTGCGCTGTAGCCGGGCGACTAGTGAGACGCCCGCTCCCTTCTCTTTCCTCCGTTCTCTCTCCTCCAGCTGGGATTCTGGTGACGTGTGATGGCTTATAGCCTGCTGAGTGTGTCCTATTATACCTGCTTTAATGTGCGAAGGACACAAATCAACGCAAAGCAAGAACTCAACAAATTTTATCCAAGCATGTCGCCCATCAATTCGTTGCAGTTAATTACTATTGCCTAAAAACCCATGCATGCAGTTAATTACGGCTGAACTGAATCGTGCATTGGCATGCTAATAGTTCGAACTTGTTTTATGCTGTCTGTCTTCTGAATTCTGTAAGTCTGGTTTTCAGTAATGAAAATCGAAAGGGGAGAGCCCTTCTTTAATAATAATAATAAAAAAGCTTTTGGCCCGCCGGTCTATTCCCTTCCCAGTCCCAGACTAGTAGTATCATTTATTGCTGGCGCGTTATCTCTTCCTCTTCTCCATCCGGTTCAACTAGCACAAATCAACCCTTCAGGAGCGATGGTGGCATTCATGGCGATGTATATAGCCACCCATTGCAAACACAACCAAATTGAAACATCTCTCACCTTCAGGAGCGATGCTGGCGTTCATGGCGAGGTCCTGCTCCTTCGTGAGTCGTCCACGCCGGAGACCCGCGCACTGCTGCTTTCCTAGGCCCCTGTAATCTTGGCACTTGAACCGAGCCCTGCATCCGATTGCCGATGAAACGGACCCTTTTGGCTTCGCTGGTCCAAGCGACGCACCCCGTCCTCCTCCGGCATCAGCTGCACTGAAGGTGGGGGCTCTCCTTACTCTCTATCTCCTTAGATCTGAGTGATTTTTTTTTTTGAGTTAGCTTGAGTTGGAAGCTCTGCTCGTGTGTGTGGTAACTGGTAAGAAGTTATATTTTTCAGAAGAAAGCTTTGTTCCATCTCCGGCCACCTCCTCCACGTAGCAAGTCCGGTCTTTCTCACCCACGGCCTTACCTACAATCCTATCTAACTCGAGCACTGTCGGCAAGCATTTGCCGAGATACGATGGTTCGTGCACATCTCTCCCTCATCGATCTGGTTGATTTTGATTAGAAATTCAGTTTCGTTTTTTACTGTCCTTGAAGGAATAAACAGATGAAACTCACCATGTTCTACCTGCAATTCCAGTCGTGCATCTCTCTCTCTCTCTCACACATTAGTATGAATCATATTGATATTTTTATTGCTACTTATGATTGATTTGCAGAATTGAACATATGACATAGTGCAGTTCATCTCCAGTATTCCCTGCAAAAAAAAAAAAAAAGTTCATCTCCAGTATGTTCGTTCGTGACAGTACTATTTCAGAGACATTGTTGTTCTTCTACTGTATGTGTTCAAAACCAAAGGTTTCGTTTGATTGCTGCTCAGCATCCGGAGGCTTGAGTATTGCACCTAAAAGAAGGAGGCAAGGAGCTCTAATTATTAGTTCTCTGATTTTTTCATTTCAAAAAAAAGGAGCTCTAATTATTTTTTATCTGATATTCTTTTTGCTTTGAGATAAACGCTGGAATAGTAACAGACTTTCAGTTTCAAGCATGTCAATGTATAAATGTATAATTACAATCAAAGAATCTTCTATAAGGCTAAGCATTTGGGATATTATGTCTTCAAACCTATAGCATCTCTTGACATGTAAGAATAATTCTTTTCTGTCATTACAATATCACTATATAATTGTTCTGGTTTGATGACACTGTGCTCATAGCCTAAAAGATTCCTGCTTGCTGAGAGGATCAAGTATGGCCTGTTATGATAATCATTTGATTTAATTGTAATATGCCGGTTGGCAGCCTATTAAAAAATGTGTCACAAAATAGAGTGTATACGTTGTCCTACCCAAGAACCATGCCATTTTTTACACCTTCGGTTATTCTCTCAAAATGCAAAATGGTAGTCAACGCAACCTAATACCCATTTAGTGCATTACACCTCAAGGCTAATGTTGGGGATATAGTTATTGGTATGATCCGTCCAGGAGGGGCCGGGTTATACTTACAAATATTGTTAAGGCCCAGGACCCAGGATAGAGATGGCGGTTCAATTAAGAGCCCAAAGCCCAGAGGCGACTTAAGGCCCGTAGTGATAAACCGCCATGTATGCGTGACTTGTATTGTAAGGCAAGAATAGTTAAGAGATCGAGACGGACACTGTTTATGAGCCGGTCGGGACTCTGTAGAGCCGCTGGGCGTCGACCCTGTATATAAAGGGACGACCCGGCGGCGGTTCAGGACAAGTAACATTAACTCGAGAGTTAGGTCAAGCAATTCGCTCCCTGGTTATCGAGACATAAGCAATCCCACTCAAAACTGGATCGTAGGCTTTTACCTTCACTGTAAGGGGCCGAACCAGTATAAACCTCGTGTCTTTTGTTCCGATTAACCCCTTTAAGCTTCCTAGTTGTGATGGCTCCATGACCAAGTCCTTTCACTAGGACATCTGCCGTGACAATTCCACGACAGTTGGTGCCCATCGTGGGGCCAGCGCACGGTGCTGTGGGCCGGATGACCAAGAGTCGTCGCGGCAAGCTCTACATCGACGATGCAGGCTGGGGCCCCGACGCCGGCTCAATTGAGTACGGGTACCGGGTTCCCTTCGGCGGAATTCACGTCTTCATCGGCAAGATCGGTGAGCTGGGCCTTGAGCCGGACATCTGCACCGACCTCGTCGAAATGGTTCAGCGTGCGAGACCCGCCCGGGCTTCGCCTGCTGTGAAGCATGCCTTCGTGGGATGCATCCACGGAGGGCTCTCTGAAGGATCTGCATCTGACGGTGAGACGGCCATCTACTCTGATGGCGGGTCATCCACAGGTGAGACAGATTCATTGTATCAACTTCAAGATGGCGGGCTTGGGGGCTGTTCCGATGGCAGCAGTATTCCGGATTGCCTCGAGCCGTCGAGCAGAGTCGGAATCTTCATGGCCGGCACACAACCTATCCAAGACTCCACAACTGCGGCAGCCATGACCTCCGGGTCAGCGGCAGCCGAGGCAGGAGGCCGTGTGCGCTCGCCGGCTCAGGTGTTGATGGATCTCATCGAAAAGCTGACCACTCTGTTAACCGATGTGGTCAACCCGACGGATCAGGCTCGACATGATGCGGACGTGGCACAATTAAAGTTGGATATGGTGCAGGCTAAGGAAGACCTAGCAGCGGAAGATGTCAGGATAACCGCAGAACAGGCGGCTCTAGATGTTCAGGCTCAGCGGATTGAGGCACAGACTTTCCGGCTCACGCAAGATCAGAATGCGTCTAATGAGGTCATGAGGAGAAGACATCAGAAGACTCAGTCTCAACTCCCTCCGGTTTATGATCCTCGAAACCTCTTTCATACACCTGGTGCAGGGCCTAGTAACACGTCGTGGCTCTCCCCGCGTACTGAGGCAGACTGGGTTGCAACACCCGGGGTCGGGGCGCCGGTTCAGCCGCAGATGATGGGGCCTCCCCGCATGAACACGGCTCCACCTCAGTATGTACCAACACCTCCGGGTCACTATTCTAACCCATTGGAGAACATGATAGCGGCGGCGGCACGGCTGGCGGCTTTCCCAGTTGATGGCGACTCTCTGGCGACGGTTGAAACCCGCCGGGTCAGAAAACTTCTTTAGACGGCCTTAGCACAATAGGAGGCATACTCATATAGCCGGGACAGGATCCATTCAACCCTTTGTACAAGCCGAAGCCCGAGTTATAGCAGGCACATGGAGTCAGCGACCATTTCAAGCAACGTCCGGCGCCATAAC
Source organism: Triticum aestivum (assembly GCF_018294505.1). Lineage (NCBI taxonomy): Eukaryota > Viridiplantae > Streptophyta > Magnoliopsida > Poales > Poaceae > Triticum > Triticum aestivum. The sequence continues at coordinate 79,572,179 of NC_057801.1, read as the reverse complement.
CAGCCAGGTGGGCATGACCCGGCGCACCATGGGGCCTTCAACTTGGTAGATCAAGACAGAATATGTCAAGAGGCTGAGCGGGCGGCGGCTGAGCAAGCGGCTCAGCAGACGACTTACCAGCCGTATCCGGTTTATCCAACGACTTCTATCGAGGCAGGTATGGCCACCAGGACCGAAGGTGTCCCCTGTCTAGCGCCGGCTCTACGTAACGAGCTCTTGCCCAAGGATTTTAAGGGACCTAGGAAGGTGCCGAACTACACGGCCGACTTACAGCCCGGGGCATGGATTGAAAGTTACGTGATGGCTATGGAGTTATTGGAGGTCAGTGAAGTTGCGATGGCCAAGTACTTTACCATGATGTTGGATGGGACTGCCCGCACTTGGTTGAAAGGCCTGCCACCTAATTCAATCAGTTCATGGGCGGAGCTAAAAGCCCGGTTCATCCAGAATTTCAAGGATACGTGCAAACAGCCCATGTCAATTGTGGATTTGACGAATTGTAAGCAAGAGGAGGGCGAGTCTACAACCCATTGGGTGCGCCGGGTTAAAGCCATAATACATTCATCTGATAAGATGGATGCCGGCTCTGCAGTCTTAATGTTCGAGAAAAATTGCCGCTTTTTGCCTCTAAAACAAAAGCTGGGGCGGCTCAAGCGCGATTGTAATGATATGGGCACGCTGATGGCGGCCCTGGTCAAGTACTCCGACTCAGATAGTACCAAGGATCCCGAGTCTGATGATGACAAGACAGGGAAGGGAAAGAAGAATGGCAACGGCAAGGGCCCTCAGCACAACCCGGCAAATCAAGGAGGTAATAAACGTAAGGCTGACGGTAGTTTGGATTTTGTGGCTAACACTGGTGCACAGGCTAACAACCAACAACGTAAGGGGAGGCCACCTCCCCGGTCTAGCGGGTCAGGCCCCATGCTTGAGCAGTTATTGAACGAGCCCTGTCCAAGGCACGACACTCAGCAGAAGCCGGCTACCCATCTATGGAAGGACTATACGATCATGAAGGCCTTCAAGAATTCCAACATGTTCGATGGTAACAATGAGCAGGGCGGCGGCTCAGGAGGCGGCGGTTTTCATGGCCCGGGCGGCGGTTCAAATCTCAATTTTCAAAATTCTCAAGGCAATCAAGGTGGATATAACCAACAATCTGGCCAGGGTGGTCAGCAGCAGCAGCAAGGTGGATACCAGAGCCATCCAAAGCAGCTGAATAGTGGCCAATATCATGTGTTTACCACCAGTCTATGCAAACAGGACCAGAAGCTTCATAAGAGGGCTGTGAATGCTGTTGAGCCAGCAGTTCCTCGTTATTTAAGATGTCTGAGCAACCTATTCTATGGAGTAGGGAAGATCACCCTCCCTGGGTTGATAATCCGGGTCACTTAGCCTTGGTGGTGGCCCCTCAGGTGGGTGGATATAAATTCACCAAGGTACTCATGGATGGAGGCAGCAGTATCAACATCCTCTATTATGAGACCTTCCGTCGCATGGGGCTAACTAATAAAAGCCTTAAGCAGTCCAACACTGTCTTCCATGGAGTCGTGCCTGATAAATCGGCGTATCCAGTCGGTAAGATCGAATTGGAGGTAGCCTTTGGGGATGAATATGACTCCAGGGCCGAGAAATTGACGTTTGAAGTAGTCAAGATTAAGAGCCCATATCATGCTTTGTTTGGGCGACCGGCTTATGCCAAGTTCATGGCACAGCCGTGTTATGTGTATTTACAGCTCAAGATGCCGGGTCATAAGGGAATCATTACAGTGCATGGGAGCCGGAAGGTGGCCTTAGAATGTGAAGAGGGTGACGCGGCTTATGCTGAGTCAGTCTGTGCAACAGAAGAGTTAAAATTCTACAAAGACAATGTTGACCCGGCGGATATGACATCTTTGAAGAAGCCAACCACAGAGCATGAGTCGGTCATGAAGTTTAAGTCGACCGATGATACTAAGCTTGTTGACTTTGTTCCGGGCAACCCATCCAAGCAATTCAGTATCAGTGCTAATTTGGATCCCAAATAGGAAAGCGCGCTCATCGAGTTCATCCGCGAGAACCGGGACATCTTTGCACGAAAACCTTCTGACATGCCAGGTGTACTAAGAGAACTCGCTGAGCACACTCTTAATATTGAGCCAAAGTTTAAGTCGGTCAAGCAGTTTCTTTGGCGGTTCAATGAGGAGAGGTGGAAGGCCATTGGTGCGGAGGTAGCCCGGCTCTTAGCAGCTGGGTTCATCATTGAAGTTTTTCATCTAGAGTGGTTGGCTAACCCGGTGCTTGTGCTTAAGAAAAACGGCACTTGGCGTATGTGTGTAGATTACACGGATTTAAACAAGGCTTGTCCAGCTGATCCTTTTGCTCTCCCTCGTATTGATCAAATCATTGTTGCTACGACGGGTTGTGCGCGTTTGAGTTTTTTGGATGCTTACTCCGGTTATCATCAGATCAAGATGGCGGTGAAGGACCAGGAGAAGACGGTGTTCATTACTCCTTTTGGAGCCTTCTGCTATGTATCAATGCCTTTTGGGCTCAAGAGTGCCCAGGTGACCTATCAGCGATGTGTGCAGAATTGTCTTCATAATCAAATTGGACGCAATGTTCATGCTTATGTAGATGACATAGTGGTGAAATCCAGAGAGAAGGAGACCTTGATCGATGATCTCAAGGAAACCTTTGACAATCTTCGGATTTACAAGATGATGCTTGATACGTCTCCAATGTATCTATAATTTATGAAACATTCATGCTATTTTATTATCTGTTTTGAATGATTACGCGCTTTATTATACACTTTTATATTACTTTTGGGACTAACCTATTAACCGGAGGCCCAGCCCATATTGTTGTTTTATTGCCTGTTTCAGTATTTCGAGGAAAAGGAATATCAAACGGAGTCCAAATGGAATGAAACCTTCGGCAGCGTGATTTTTTGGAAGAATATGATCCTGGAGACTTGGAGTTCACATCAGAAGATCCTAGAGGCAGCCACGAGATAGGAGGGCGCGCCCCCCTGTAGGGCGCGCCCCTGTCTCATGGGCCCCTCGAGCACCTCCCGACCGACTTCTTTCGCCTATATAAGCCTACGTACCCTAAAACCATCGAATATCAAGATAGATCGAGAGTTCCGCCACCGCAAGCCTCTGTAGCCACCAAAAACCTCTCGGGAGCCCGTTCCGGCACCCTGCTGGAGGGGGAACCCACCACCGGTGGGCATCTTCATCATCCCGACGCTATCCATGACGAGGAGGGAGTAGTTCACCCTCGGGGCTGAGGGTATGTACCAGTAGCTATGTGTTTGATCTCTCTCTCTCTCTCTCGTGTTCTCGAATTTCACACGATCTTGATGTATCGCGAGCTTTGCTATTATAGTTGGTCTTATGATGTTTCTCCCCCTCTACTCTCTTGTGATGAATTGAGTTTCCCTCTTGAAGTTATCTTATCGGATTGAGTCTTTGTTTGAGAACACTTGATGTATGTCTTGCCGTGTTTATCCGTGGTGACAATGGGATGTCACGTGCCACTTGATGTATATTTTGGTGACCAACTTGCGGGTTCCGCCCATGAACCTATGCATATGGGTTGGCACACGTTTTCTTGACTCTCCGATAGAAACTTTGGGGCACTCTTTGAAGTACTTTGTGTTGGTTGAATAGATGAATCTGAGATTGTGTGATGCATATCGTATAATCATGCCCACGGATCCTTGAGGTGACAATGGAGTATCTAGGTGACATTAGGGTTTTGATTGATTTGTGTCTTAAGCTGTTATTCTAGTATGAACTCTTGAATAGATTGACCCGAAAGAATAACTTTGAGGTGGTTTTGTACCCTACCATAATCTCTTCGTTTGTTCTCCGCTATTAGTGGCTTTAGAGTGACTCTTTGTTGCATGTTGAGGGATTGTTATATGATCTATCTATGTTATTATTGTTGAGAGAACTTGCAATAGTGAAAGTATGAACCCTATGCCTTGTTTCCTATCATTGCAATACCGTTTTCGCTCACTTTTATGATTAGTTACCTTGCTATTTTTATATTTTCAGATTACAAAAACCTATATCTACCATCCATATTGCACTTGTATCACCATCTCTTCGCCGAACTAGTGCACCTATACAATTTATCATTGTATTGGGTGTGTTGGGGACACAAGAGACTCTTTGTTATTTGGTTGCAGGGTTGTTTGAGAGAGACCATCTTCATCCTACGCCTTCCACGGATTGATAAACCTTAGGTCATCCACTGAAGGGAAATTTGCTACTGTCGTGTAGGGGAGGTGAGTGCTTGAAGGTATATCTTTAGATCTTGCAATCGAATCTTTTTGTTTCTTGTTTTATCACTAGTTTAGTTTATAAAAGAAAACTAAAAAAATGGAGTTAAGTTTGTCTCATACGCTTCATCTTTTTAATATCTTTCGTGAGTATGACGGGAAGGAAAATTGTGCTCAAGTGCTAGAAGAAGAATGCATTAAAATGCTTGCTACTGAATCTTTGAATGATGAGCATGATTGCCATGTTGTTAGTATGAACTCCTTGAATATTCATGATGCTAATGATATGCAAAGCCACAAGCTTGGAGAAGCTATGTTTAATGAATATGATATATTTTGTCCCCCAAGCTTTGATGAGCAAATTTATTTTGATGATAGCATGCCTCTTATTTATGATGATTATATTGACGAAAGTGGGTTTGGAAGAGTGTCAACTTTAGGAAGTAGTGATCCCACTATTTTGGAGGATGTTGAATCTTATTGTGATGAGCATGAAGAGTCAACTTTATTTAGTGATGATTCCACTATTTCGGAAGAGGTTCCCATTGATTATGAGAACAAAGTTGCTATCTATGATGATTATTGTGATGACTTTTATGCTATTAAGAATAATGATAACCATGAAACTTGTCATCATGATTTTAGTTTTCAATTGGATTATGCCTCACATGATAATTATTTTGGTGAGTTGCTCCCACTACTATTCATGAGAAGAATTTTGCTTATGTGGAGAGTAGTAAATTTTCTATGTTTGTAGATCATGAAATGAATGCTTTAGGTGATGGTTATATTGTTGAATTCATTCATGATGCTACTGAAAATTATTATGAGGGAGGAACATATGCTTGTATGAATTGCAATAATGTCAAGTTTCCTCTCTATGTGTTGAAAGTCTTGAAGTTATGCTTGTTTTACCTTCCTATGCTTGTTGATTATTGTTCCCTTAAGTTGTTTGCTCATAAAATCCCTATGCATAGAAAGTGGTTTAGACATAAATGTGCTAGTCATATGCTTCATGATGCTTCCGTTATGTTTCAATTCTTATCTTTTATGTGAGTATCATTGTCATCATCATGCCTAGCTAGAAAGGCATTAAAGAAAAGTGCTTGTTGGGAGACAACCCAATATTTATTCTTACTGTTTTTGTGTGTCCACATGATTATGCTACTGTGTTAATCATGTTTTATAGCTTTTGTTTCAATAAAGTGCCAAGTAAGACCTTTAGGATGGCTTACGGTGATAGTTGTGTTGATCCTGCTGAAAATCAGAAACTTTTGCACCCCGTAAATTAGTTTGTTTAATTCATGTAGATGTGCTTCTGATCTGATTCTTTTTGCTCTGGATTGGTACACAAATTTCTTAGTACTTCCTAATTTGGTAGGATTTTTGGAGTTCCAGAAGTATACGTTTGATACAGATTACTAGAGACTATTCTGTTTTTGACAGATTCTGTTTTCTGTGTGTTGTTTGCTTATTTTGATGCATCTATGGCTAGTATTAAGTGGTATGAACCATAGATAAGTTGGAATACAGTAGATATTACACCAATATGAATTTAGAATGAGTTCATTACAGTACCTAAGTGGTGGTTTTATTTTCTTATACTAACGGAGTTTACGAGTTTTCTGTTGAGTTTTGTGTTGTGGAGTTTTCAAGTTTTGGGTAAAGATTCGATGGAGTATGGAATAAGGAGTGGCAAGAGCCTAAGATTATGGATTCCCAAGGCACCCCAAGGTAATATCCAAGGACAACCAAGAGCCTAAGCTTGGGGATGCCCCGGAAGGCATCCCCTCTTTCGTCTTCGTTCATCGGTAACTTTACTTGGAGCTATATTTTTATTCGCCACATGATATGTGTTTTGCTTGGAGAGTCATTTTATTTTGTTAGTTTTTGCTTACTGTTATTTAGAATAATGTTTTGCATCTTTATTTTCAATAAAAATGTCAAGGATAGCCTTTGCCATGCTTATTTTGCTAGTATACATGTTGCTGTTTGAAAACAGAAAGTTTACCTCTGTTGGAAAAATTCCCTAGAAAAGTCAGAGCATGATATAATGTTGATTTTTTTTGCATATTTAGCTCTGATAAATTTCCTACATTGGAAATTTTATTTCATAATTTTTGGAGTTAGGGAAGTATGGATACTCTTGCATTCTCTACAGACTGTACTGTTTTGGCAGATTGCTGTTACGTTTGCATTGTTTGCTTGTTTAATGATTTTATTTGAGGATAGGAGTATTAAATATGCAGAGGAATTTAGTATTCAATGTTGAATAATAATTTTAGTGATTTGTCACAGTAGAAAATGATAAGGTTTTGCATTGGTTTATACTAACCTATCTCACGAGTTCTTGTTGAGTTTGGTGTGGATGAAGCTTTTGATAAAAAGAGAAACCATGATATGAGAGGAATTAAGGAGACACAAAAGTTCAAGTTTTGGGATGCCCAAAGCACCCCAAGATAATATTTCAAGAAGTTTAAAGCATCTAAGCTTGGGGATGCCTCGGTAGGCATCCCACCTTTCTTCTTCAACAACTATCGGTTAGTACTGGTTGAGACTAAGTTTTTGCTTCTCCACATGAGTTGTGCTATCCTTGCAATGTCATTTTATTTTGTTTTGCTTGCTGTTTGAATACAATACCAAGATCTGAAATTCTTAAATGAGAGAGTCTTCGCATAGTTGCATTATTATTTAGCTACTCATTGATCTTCACTTATATCTTTTTGGAGTAGTTTTGTCATTTACTCGTGTGCTTCACTTATATCCTATGAGTAAATTTTTGAATGAGTTGATTGTCATAAATCTGAAATTATATATGCCTCATTTGCTTATCCCATGGGGAGTAATGACTTCACGTCTAAGAAGTAGAGACTGTAAATTTATTGAAGGTTAGCAAGCATTGTATTGGTCATTTGAACAATTCATGAAAGAATATTGAAGGAAGGGAGATATCATATATAAATACACTATCCTAGACATCTTTTATAATTGGGAGCACTCATTAAGTATGACATGCTAAAGAGTTGATGTTGGACAAGAAAGACAATGTAATGGTTTATGTTTTCCGACATCTTAGTTAAAGTATATTGTCATGGATCATTCAAACATGTTGAGCTTGCCTTTCCCCCTCATGCTAGTCAAAATTCCTTGCACCAAGTAGAGATACTACTTGTGCTTCCAATATCCTTAAACCCAGTTTTGCCATGAGAGTCCACCATACCTACCTATGGATTGAGTAAGATCGTTCAAGTAAGTTGTCATCGGTGCAAGCAATAAAAATTGCTCTCTAAATATGTATGATCTTTTGGTGTGAAGAAAATAGCTTTATACTATCTTGTTATGGAAGCAATAAAAGCGACGGACTTCATAATAAAGGTCCATATACAAGTGCAATATAAAGTGACGTTCATTCGCATTAAGATTTCGTGCATCCAACCCTAAAAATGCACGACAACCTCTGCTTCCCTCTGCGAAGGGCCTATCTTTTAGTTTATGTCTTTTACTTTTATGCAAGAGTCAAGGTGATCTCTGCCTTTCCCTTTTTCATTTTATCCTTTGGCAAGCACCTTGAGTTGGGAAGATCCTGATATATATATCCAATTGGATGTAAGTTAGCATGAACTATTATTGTTGACATCACTCAAAGGTGAATACGTTGGGAGGCAACACTATAAGCCCCTATTTTTCTCAGTGTCCGATTGAAACTCCATAACCATTAGTATTGCGTGAGTGTTAGCAATTGTAGAAGACTATATGATAGTGAGTATGTGGAGTTTGATATTCCTGAAAATAAGATGAATTGCAATTGTTTGTTGACTGAGAATGAAATTTGCTAGTTTTCAAGAAAGTTTATGGTTTATGCTTTAACATGTGAATTGCTTGTTACTTTATCCTGAGAAGTTTTATGAGATGAACTACTGTTATGACATATTATCATGCTAGAAAAGGTGATTGAAATTATCATTGATCAAATTTGTGCACCTACTAGCATTCACACTTTGTAAATTCTTTCTTTTATCATTTACCTACTCGAGGACGAGTAGGAATTAAGCTTAGGGATGCCGATACGTCTCCAACGTATCTATAATTTATGAAGCATTCATGCTATTTTATTATCTGTTTTGAATGATTACACGCTTTATTATACACTTTTATATTACTTTTCGGACTAACCTATTAACCGGAGGCCCAGCCCATATTGCTGTTTTATTGCCTGTTTTAGTATTTCGATGAAAAGAAAAATCAAACGGAGTCCAAACGGAATGAAACCTTCGGCAGCGTGATTTTTTGGAAGAATATGATCCTGGAGACTTGGAGTTCACGTCAGAAGATCCTCGAGGTAGCCACGAGATAGGAGGGCGCCCCCCTGCAGGGCGTGCCCCTTGTCTCATGGGCCCCTCGAGCACCTCCCGACCGACTTCTTTCGCCTATATAAGCCTACTTACCCTAAAACCATCGAATATCAAGATAGATCGGGAGTTCCCCCGCCGCAAGCCTTTGTAGCCACCAAAAACCTCTCGAGAGCCCGTTCCGGCACCCTGCCGGAGGGGGAACCCATCACCGGTGGGCATCTTCATCATCCTGGCGCTATCCATGACGAGGAGGGAGTAGTTCACTCTCGGGGCTGAGGGTATGTACCAGTAGCTATGTGTTTGAGCTCTCTCTCTCTCTCTCTCGTGTTCTTGATTTGGCATGATCTTGATGTACCAGTAGCTATGTGTCCTTCATGAAGGGGATTGTGGTCATCATGCTGGGTCAAAATCCCTCGTAGCCAAGGCTTTCTGTCATGGATTATATTGACTGACAGTAAATTTGACTGTTGTTAGAAGTTCTCAAGACGGGCTCATGTGCCGGCTCAAGAATTGAGGATGATTCCAATTACTTGGCCATTTGCACTCTGGGGACTTGACATGGTTGGACCTTTTAAAAGGTCTAAATATAAAAAGACCCACCTCTTGGTGGCAGTTGATAAATTTACAAAGTGGGTTGAGGCAGAGCCAGTCAGTAAGTGTGATGCAGCTACGGCGGTTCAGTTCATGAAGAAGGTGATATTTTGCTTCGGCTTTCCACACAGCATTATAGCTGACAACGACACTAATCTGTCTAAAGGCGCCATAGAAGAATTTTGTCAACGTGAGCATATTCGGCTTGATGTTTCATTCGTGGCCCACCCCCAATCCAACGGTCAAGCCGAGAGAGCCAATCAGGAGATCTTGAAAGGCATCAAGCCCCGGCTTTTGGTCCCCCTGCAGCGGACACCGAGTTGCTAGGTTGAGGAGTTACCCTCTATGTTATGGAGCATCAATAGTACTCCCAACAGATCTACGGGTTATACGCCTTTCTTCATGGTCTACGGAGCTGAGGCGGTTCTCCCTAGCGACATCCGTCATGACTCGCCTCGCGTGGCGGCTTATGTTGAGGCGGACAATGAACAGGCGCGTCAGGATGCTCTTGACCTGTTAGATGAACAACGGGACTGAAGGAAATATGCCCTAGAGGCAATAATAAAGTTATTATTCATTTTCTCATATCATGATAAATGTTTATTATTCATGCTAGAATTGTATTAACCGGAAACATGATACATGTGTGAATACATAGACAAACATATAGTCACTAGTATGCCTCTACTTGACTAGCTCATTAATTAAAGATGGTTATGTTTCCTAATCATAGACATGTGTTGTCATTTGATTAATGAGATCACATCATTAGGAGAATGATGTGATTGACATGACCCATTCTGTTAGCCTAGCACTTGATCGTTTAGTATGTTGCTATTGCTTTCTTCATGACTTATACATGTTCCTGTAACTATGAGATTATGCAACTCCCGTTTACCGGAGGAACACTTTGGGTGCTACCAAACGTCACAACGTAACTGGGTGATTATAAAGGAGTACTACAGGTGTCTCCAAAGGTACATGTTGGGTTGGCGTATTTCGAGATTAGGTTTTGTCACTCCGATTGTTGGAGAGGTATCTCTGGGCCCTCTCGGTAATGCACATCACTATAAGCCTTGCAAGCAATGTGACTAATGAGTTAGTTGCGGGATGATGCATTATGTAACGAGTAAAGAGACTTGCCGGTAATGAGATTGAACTAGGTATTGGATACCGACGATCGAATCTCGGGCAAGTAACACCGATGACAAAGGGAACAATGTATGTTGTTATGCGGTTTGACCGATAAAGGTCTTCGTAGAATATGTAGGAGCCAATATGAGCATCCAGGTTCCACTATTGTTTATTGACCAAGAATAGTTCTAGGTCATGTCTACATAGTTCTCAAACCCGTAGGGTCCGCACGCTTAAGGTTTCGATGACAGTTTTATTATGAGTTTATGAGTTTTGATGTACCGAAGGAGTTCAGAATCCTGGATGGGATCGGGGACATGATGAGGAGTCTCGAAATGGTCGAGACGTAAAGATCGATATATTGGACGACTATATTCGGAGTTCGGAAAGGTTCCGAGTGATTCGGGTATTTTTCGGAGTACCGGGGAGTTACGGGAATACGGGAAAGAGTATTGGGCCTTAATGGCCTTAGTGGGAAGGAGCGAGGAGGTGGCGCGCGCCCCTTCCAAACCCAGTCCGAATTGGACAAAGGGTTTAGGGCACGGCCCCCCTCTCCCTTCCTTCTCCACTTCCCTCCTTTCCCCCCTTCTCCTATTTGGACTAGGAAAGGAGTCCTACTCCCGGTGGGAGTAGGACTCCCCTTGGCGCGCCCTCCTCCTAGGGGCGGCCTCCTCCTCCCTTGCTCCTTTTATATACGGGGGCAGGGGGGCACCCCATGACACACAAGTTGATCTTCATGATCGTTCCTTAGCCGTGTGCGGTGCCCCCTTCACCATATTCCACCTCAGTCATATCGTTGCGGTGCTTAGGCGAAGCCCTGCGTTGATAGAACATCATCATCATCACCACGCTGTCGTGCTGATGGAACTCATCCCCGACACCCTGCTGGATTGGAGTCCGGGGATTGTCATCGAGCTGAACGTATGCAGAACTCGGAGGTGCCGTACGTTCGGTGCTTGGATCGGTCGGATCGTGAAGACGTATGACTACATCAACCGTGTTGTCATAACGCTTCCGCTTACGGTCTATGAGCGTACGTGGATAACACTCTCCCCTCTCGTTGCTATGCCATCACCATGATCTTGCGTGTGCGTAGGAAAATTTTGAAATTACTACGTTCCCCAACAGTGGTATCAGAGCCAGGTTTTATGCGTTGATGTTATATGCACGAGTAGAACACAAATGAGTTGTGGGCGATACAAGTCATACTGCTTACCAGCATGTCATACTTTGGTTCAGCGGTATTGTTGGATGAAGCGGCCCGGACCGACATTACGCGTACGCTTACGCGAGACTGGTTTTACCGCCGTGCTTTGCACACAGGTGACTAGCGGGTGTCTGTTTCTCCAACTTTAGTTGAACCGAGTGTGGCTACGCCCGGTCCTTGCGAAGGTTAAAACAACACTAACTTGACGAACTATCGTTGTGGTTTTGATGCGTAGGTAAGAACGGTTCTTGCTCAGCCCATAGCAGCCACGTAAAATTTGCAACAACAAAGTAGAGGACGTCTAACTTGTTTTTGCAGGGCATGTTGTGATGTGATATGGTCAAGATGTGATGCTATATTTTATTGTATGAGATGATCATATTTTGTAACCGAAGTTATCGGCAACTGGTAGGAGCCATATGGTTGTCGCTTTATTGTATGAAATGCAAACGCCCTGTAATTGCTTTACTTTGTCACTAAGCGGTAGCGATAGTCGTAGAAGCAATAGATGGCGTAACGACAACGATGCTACGATGGAGATCAAGGTGTCGCGCCGGTGACGATGGTGATCACGAAGGTGCTTCGGAGATGGAGATCACAAGCACAAGATGATGATGGCCATATCATATCACTTATATTGATTGCATGTGATGTTTATCCTTTATGCATCTTATCTTGCTTTGATTGACGGTAGCATTTTAAGATGATCTCTCACTAAAAATTATCAAGAAGTGTTCTCCCAGAGTATGCACCGTTGCCAAAGTTCGTCGTGCCCAGACACCACGTGATGATCGGGTGTGATAGGCTCTACGTCCGTCTACAACGGGTGCAAGCCAGTTTTGCACACACAGAATACTCAGGTTAAACTTGACGAGCCTAGCATATGCAGATATGGCCTCGGAACACGGAGACCGAAAGGTCGAGCGTGAATCATATAGTAGATATGATCAACATAGTGATGTTCACCATTGAAAACTACTCCATCTCACGTGATGATCGGTTATGGTTTAGTTGATTTGGATCACGTGATCACTTAGATGACTAGAGAGATGTCTATCTAAGTGGGAGTTCTTAAGTAATATGATTAATTGAACTTTAATTTATCATGAACTTAGTCCTGGTAGTATTTTGCAAATTATGTTGTAGATCAATAGCTTGCGTTGTTGCTTTCATATGTTTATTTTGATATGTTCCTAGAGAAAATTGTGTTGAAAGATGTTAGTAGCAATGATGCAGATTGGATCCGTGATCTGAGGTTTATCCTCATTGCTGCACAGAAGAATTATGTCCTTGATGCACCGCTAGGTAACATACCTATTGCAGGAGCAGATGCAGACATTATGAACGTTTGGATAGCTCAATATGATGACTACTTGATACTTTTGTGCACCATGCTTTATGGCTTAGAATCGGGACTTCAAAGACATTTTTGAACGTCATGGACCATATGAGATGTTCCAGGAGTTGAAGTGAATATTTCAAGCAAATACCCGAGTTGAGAGATATGAAGTCTCCAACAAGTTCTATAGCTAAAAGATGGAGGAGAATCGCTCAACTAGTGAGCATGTGCTCAGATTGTCTGGGTACTACAATCGCTTGAATCAAGTGGGAGTTAATCTTCCAGATAAGATAGTGATTGACAGAATTCTCTAGTCACCACCACCAAGTTAGTAGAACTTCGTGATGAACTATAATGCAAGGGATGACGAAAATGATTCCTGAGCTCTTCGTGATGCTGAAATCAACGAAGGTAGAAATCAAGAAAGAGCATCAAGTGTTGATGATTGACAAGACCACTAGTTTCAAGAAAAGGGCAAAGGGAAAGAAAGGGAACTTCAAGCAGAATGGCAAGCAAGTTATCACTCCCGCAAAGAAGCCCAAAGCTGGACCAAAGCCTGAAACTAAGTGATTATACTGCAAAGGAAATGGTCACTGGAAACGGAAATACCCTGAATATTTGGTGGATAAGAAGGATGGCAAACTGAACAAGGGTATATTTGATATACAGGTTATTGATGTGTACCTTACTAGTGTTTATAGTAACCCATGAGTATTTGATACCTGTTCGGTTGCTAAAGATTAGTAACTCGAAACAGGAGTTACAGAATAAACAGAAACTAGTTGAGGGTGAAGTGACGATGTGTGTTGGAAGTGGTTCCAAAATTGATATGATCATCATCGCACACTCCCTATACTTTCGGGATTAGTGTTAAACCTAAATAAATGTTATTTGGCGTTTGCGTTGAACATGAATATGATTTGATCATGTTTATTGCGATACGGTTATTCATTTAAAGTCAAAGAATAATTGTTATTCTGTTTACATGAATAAAACCTTCGATGGTCATACACCCAATGAAAATAGTTTATTGGATCTCGATCATAGTGATACACATATTCATAATATTGATGCCAAAAGATGCAAAGTTAATAATGATAGTGCAACTTATTTGTGGCACTGCCGTTTGGGTCATATCGGTGTAAAGCGCATGAAGAAACTCCATAAAGATGGATTTTTGGAATCACTTGGTTATGAATAATTTGATGCTTGCGAACCGTGCCTTTTGGGCAAGATGACTAAAACTCCATTCTCCGAAACAATGGAACGAGCTACTGACTTATTGGAAATAATACATACCGATGTATGCGATCCGGTGAGTGTTAAGGCTCGTGGCAAGTATCTTTATTTTCTAACCTTCACAGATGATTTGAGCAGATATGGGTATATCTACTTGATGAAACATAAGCCTGAAATAGTTGAAAAGTTCAAAGAATTTCAGAGTGAAGTGGAAAAATCATTGTAACAAGAAAAATAAAGTTTCTATGATCTGATCGTGGAGACGAATATTTGAGTTATGAGTTTGGTCTTCATTTGAAACAATGTGAAATAGTTTCGCAACTCACGCCATCTGGAACACCACAATGTAATGGTGTGTCCGAACGTCGTAATCGTACTTTACTAGATATGGTGCGATCTATGATGTCTCTTATCGGTTTACCACTATCGTTTTGGGGTTATGCATTAGAGATAGTTGCATTCACGTTTAATAGGGCACCATCTAAATCCGTTGAGACGACACTGTATGAACTATGGTTTAGCAGTAGACCTAAGTTGTCGTTTCTTAAAGTTCGGAGTTGCGATCCTTATATGAAAAAGGTTTTCAACCTGATAAGCTCGAACCCAAATCGGAGAAGTGTGTCTTCATAGAATACCCAAAGGAAACTGTTGGGTACTCCTTCTATCACAGATCCAAAGGCAAAACATTTGTTGCTAAGAATGGATCCTTTCTAGAGAAGGAGTTTCTCTCGAAAGAAGTGAGTGGGAGGAAAGTAGAACTTGATGAGGTAATTGTACCTTCCCCCAAATTGGAAAGTTGTTCATCACAGAAATCAGTTCCAGTGATTGCTACACCGATTAGCGAGGAAGCTAATGATGATGATCATGAAACTTCAAATCAAGTTACTACAGAACCTCGTAGGTATTCCAAAGTACAGTCTGCACCAGAGTGGTACGGTAATCCTGTTCTGGAAGTCATGTTACTAGAGCATGATGAACCTACGAACTATGAGGAAGCGATGATGAGCCCAGATTCCGCGAAATGGCTGGAGGCCATAAAATCTGAGATGGGATCCATGTATGAATACAAAGTGTGGACTTTGGTGGAGTTGCCCGATGATCGGCAAGCCATATTGTATAAATGGATCTTCAAAAGGAAGACAGATGCTGATAGTAGTGTTACTATCTACAAAGCTCGACTTGTCGCAAAAAGGTTTTCGACAAGTTCAAGGTGTTGACTACAATGAGATTTTCTCAACTGCAGCGATGCTTAAGTCTGTCCGAATCATGTTAGCAAATTGCCACATTTTATGAAATCTGGCAAATGGATGTAAAAACTGCATTCCTGAATGGATTTATTAAAGAAGAGTTGCATATGATGCAACCATAAGATTTTGTCAATCCTAAAGATGCTAACAAAATGTGCAAGCTCCAGCGATCCATCTATGGACTGGTGCAAGCATCTCAGAGTTGGAATATATGCTTTGATAAGTTGATCAAAGCATATAGTTTTATACAGACTTGTGGTGAAGCCTGTATTTACAAGAAAGTGAGTGGGAGCTCTGTAGCATTTCTAATATTATATGTGGATGACATATTGTTGATTGGAAATGATATAAAAATTCTGGATAGCATAAAAGGATACTTGAATAAGAGTTTTTTAAAGCAAGACCTCGTTGAAGCTGCTTACACATTGAGCATAAAGATCTATATAGATAGATCAAGACACTTGATAAGATTTTTCAATGAGTACATACCTTGATAAATTTTTTGAAATAGTTCAAAATGGAACAGTCAAAGAAGGAGTTCTTGCCTATGTTACAAGGTGTGAAGTTGAGTAAGACTCAAGACCCGACCATTGCAGAAAATAGAAAGAGAATGAAAAGTCACTCCCTATGCCTCAGTCATAGGTTCTATAAAGTATGCTATGCTGTGAACCAGACCTATTGTATACCTTGCTCTGTGTTTGGCAAAGGAATACAATTTTGATCTAATAGTAGATCACTGGACATGGGTCAAGAATATCCTTAGTGAGGACTAAGGAGATGTTTCTTGATTATGGAGGTGATAAAAGAGTTCATTGTAAAAGTTACATCGGTGCAAACTTTTACACTGATCCAGATGACTCTAAGTCTCAATCTGGATACATATTGAAAGTGGGAGCAATTAGCTAGAGTAGCTCCATGCAGAGCATTGAAGACATAGAATATTTGCAAAATACATACAGCTCTGTATGTGACAGACTCGTTGACTAAACTTCTCTCACGAGCAAAACATGATCATACCTCAGTACTCTTTTGGGTGTTAATCACATAGCGATGTGAGCCAGATTATTGACTCTAGTAAACCCTTTGGTTGTTGATCACATGACGATGTGAACTATGGGCGTTAATCACATACAGATGTGAATATTTGTGTTAAATCACATGGTGATGTGAACTAGATTATTGACTCTAGTGCAAGTGGGAGACTGAAGGAAATATGCCCTAGAGGCAATAATAAAGTTATTATTCATTTCCTCATATCATGATAAATGTTTATTATTCATGCTAGAATTGTATTAACCAGAAACATGATACATGTGTGAATACATAGACAAACATATAGTCACTAGTATGCCTCTACTTGACTAGCTCATTAATCAAAGATGGTTATGTTTCCTAACCATAGACATGTGTTGTCATTTGATTAATGAGATCACATCATTAGGAGAATGATGTGATTGACATGACCCATTCCGTTAGCCTAGCACTTGATCGTTTAGTATGTTGCTATTGCTTTCTTCATGACTTATACATGTTCCTGTAACTATGAGATTATGCAACTCCCGTTTATCGGAGGAACACTTTGGGGGCTACCAAACGTCACAACGTAACTTGGTGATTATAAAGGAGTACTACAGGTGTCTCCAAAGGTACATGTTGGGTTGGCGTATTTCGAGATTAGGTTTTGTCACTTCGATTGTCGGAGAGGTATCTCTGGGCCCTCTCGGTAATGCACATCACTATAAGCCTTGCAAGCAATGTGACTAATGAGTTAGTTGCGGGATGATGCATTATGTAACGAGTAAAGAGACTTGCCGGTAACGAGATTGAACTAGGTATTGGATACCGACGATCGAATCTCGGGAAAGTAACATACCGATGACAAAGGGAACAACGTATGTTGTTATGCGGTTTGACCAATAAAGATCTTCGTAGAATATGTAGGAGCCAATATGAGCATCCAGGTTCCTCTATTGGTTATTGACCAAGAATAGTTCTAGGTCATGTCTACATAGTTCTCGAACCCGTAGGGTCCGCACGCTTAAGGTTTCGATGACAGTTTTATTATGAGCTTATGAATTTTGATGTACCGAAGGAGTTCGGAGTCCCGGATGAGATCTGGGACATGACGAGGAGACTCGAAATGGTCGAGACGTAAAGATCGATATATTGGACGACTATATTCGGAGTTCGGAAAGGTTCCGAGTGATTCGGGTATTTTTCGGAGTACCAGGGAGTTACGGGAATACGGGGAAGAGTATTGGGCCTTAATGGGCCTTAGTGGGAAGGAGCCAGGAGGTGGCGCGCGCCCCTCCCAAGCCCAGTCCGAATTGGACAAAGGGTTTGGGGCTTGGCCCCCCTCTCCCTTCCTTCTCCACTTCCCTCCTTTCCCCCCTTCTCCTAGTTGGACTAGGAAAGAAGGAGTCCTACTCCCGGTGGGAGTAGGACTCCCCTTGGCGCGCCCTCCTCCTAGGGCCGGCCTCCTCCTCCCTTGCTCCTTTATATACGGGGGCAGGGGGCACCCCATGACACACAAGTTGATCTTCATGATCGTTCCTTAGCCGTGTGTGGTGCCCCCCTCCACCATATTCCACCTCAGTCATATCGTTGCGGTGCTTAGGCGAAGCCCTGCGTCGGTAGAACATCATCATCGTCACCACGCTGTCGTGCTGACGGAACTCATCCCCGACACCCTGCTGGATCGGAGTCCGGGGATTGTCATTGAGCTGAACGTGTGCAGAACTCGGAGGTGCCGTACGTTCGGTGCTTGGATCGGTCGGATCGTGAAGACGTACGACTACATCAACCGCGTTGTCATAACGCTTCCGCTTACGGTCTACGAGGGTACGTGGACAACACTCTCCCCTCTCGTTGCTATGCCATCACCATGATCTTGCATGTGCGTAGGAAAATTTTGAAATTACTACGTTCCCCAACAGGGACTTGGCAGCAGCTCATTCGCGATTTACCAACAGGACTTGCGCCGATATCACAGCCATCGGGTTAAGTCCAGAGCCTTTTAGGAAGGTGATTTGGTGCTCCGACTCATCCAGGATCAAACTGATGCACATAAGCTATCCCCACCTTGGGTAGGGCCCTTTCTGGTCAGCAAGAACTTGACCAACGGGTCATATTACCTTATCGATGTTCGAGAGCGCAAAGACTCACGTAAGTTGGAGGAGGAGACCTGCCGGCAATGGAACATCGCTCATCTTCGACCCTACTATACCTGAGCCATCGGCTCTCCTGATGTACGTATTTTGACAATGTATATATTATGATAAATAATAAAGCAGGACCTCTGTCCTTTTTCCCTTCCTCAAAGGTAAATGTGTCATTATTATTATCATTGTCATTTCACATAATCACTAGGGGGCTTCCTGTTCAAACATAGGTCGTATTCGAACCAAAGAGAACATGGCTGTCAGTACCCTTTTGATTGGCACACTGCCGAGCTCATTAGGGGGCTTCTTGATCGTATTCGAATCATAGCTTAACCCCTTTTGGGAACCGACTTTGATCGTATTCGAATCAGAGTCG
Organism: Triticum aestivum; assembly: GCF_018294505.1. Classification (NCBI taxonomy): domain Eukaryota; kingdom Viridiplantae; phylum Streptophyta; class Magnoliopsida; order Poales; family Poaceae; genus Triticum; species Triticum aestivum. The sequence continues at coordinate 79,553,260 of NC_057801.1, read as the reverse complement.
TTAAAAAACTCTCAAGGTCATTAGGGGGCTTCCTGTTCAAACATAGGTCGTATTCGAACCAAAGAGAACACAACTGTCGGTACCCTCTTGATCGGTGCAACGCCAAAGCCACTGGGGGCTACATGATCGTATTTGAATCCTAGCTTAAACCCCTTTGGAACAGTTTACTGATCGTATTTGAATCAGTAGCCTTGAAATTTTTATATTCTATTTTGTTTAAGTTTTCTTTGGAAGCACCCTTTATTTGACTTGAGACTTTTTTGAGGTTTACAAGTATAAGTATGGTTATTTCTAACCCGACTTCATATTTGAGTCGTCGATACATGAGCATCATTTTACCTTTGAAATTTTGGGTGTCCGAAGACTGGGTTGTCACCCTTACCGACTGGATCACATAAGCCGGCGCTGCAAAGTTAAAAAGTTACAGGTGTAAGATCATAGTTGTGTTTTTTACAACAGGTTAATCCATGACTCTTTTTCAAGTTCTTTTTACCTACCTGGCGGTAAGCTGCCAAGGGATCTTGTCGTCTGTTTTCATATGCAGCACAGTTAAAAAAGGTCTGATCAAGCATACGGTAAGCAGATGAAAAGTAACATGGGTGGATATAACACGGCAGCTTAATGACGTTAAGCATTGAAACATGCATGATGGCACGGCCAAAATAAAGTTATTTCTATTCTATTACATGACTCCCTGAGTCTAAATGATTCACATTGTTTTTTTCAGTACATCCCAGGTATGAGCCACCACGGCAGGTTAGCCTTCATGATTGGCTTGAAGCGTCCGGGTTATCCCTCTCCTGCCTTCGCCCTGCTCTCTTTCCTGGAAGGTTGACAATGACCAATCAATGTTGTTCAAAGCTTCAAATTTAGCTTCAACATCAACTAGGCCGGCTGGGTCAACTTCAGGGGCGAAGGTGTGCTTACGGAGTGGGGGGATCTGACTGGTCACTTCATAATGAGGCGTTGGAATTCTCTGGTTTTCTTCATCATAACCCGCCTGGTATTTGGTAAGATCTACTTCATTCGCTATAAGGGTAGCCACGGGGCATATCTCCTTTACACAAGCAGTGAAGTCATTTTCTTCAAACGGGGTGCCATCCTCCTTCAAGCTTGGGTAGCCAGTGGCAATGTCAGCCGGGTCTAATTCTGGTAGCCAAGCCTTGGCCCGGCTTAAAGCATTTACTGCTCCTGCTCTTGCAGCTGACCGCCTCAGTTCATTGAACCGTTGAGGGAGCACTGAAAGCTTCTTCAAGAGTTCTACTAGGAGGGTTGGCACTTCATTTGACAAAGCCACCGTGGCTAATGCACGTTGAGACCCGGTGTACAATTGCTCCACCAATGTGTACACTGCCTTCAGTTTGATCAGCATGTCTTGGTTCAAATTTGAGCTTCTCGGGCCTGCATAAACGTAATCAGGCGAGTTAATTCCAGTTTTATGATCAACTGAAAGGCTTAAATATTTAAACACTTGCAGGGTGACTTACCAAAGATCGCAGAGACCATCTGAGAGACATGGCGCTTTAAACCGGTTAATTCACTAGTGGCTTCTTCCAGAGCCGCCTCTGCCTTCTCAGCTCGGTTAATCAATGCAGTATTTTCATCAGCCCAGGCTTTCTTTTCAATTTCAAATTCTCTCTTCAGTTTTTCTTGTTCAGAAACACTGAACTTGAACTTGGTGTCAGCCTTTCGGATTTCCGTCTCTTGGGTTTCAAGGCGGCTCTTCAGACCATTCACCTCGGATTCGAGTTGGCTCGTGGTGGCCTATACAAATACAGAGTCAAAATCAAGTCAATTTTTATATATTAAAGTCCCAAGTCTTTTGCCTGCAACAACACTTGGCACTTGGGGGCTAATGTTTACCGAAGAATTTTATTTACAGTGGCGGTTCATAAGACGGCGATTCATAAGAGTAAGTCCCAAGCATTTTGCAAGCAATAATACTTGGCACTTGGGGGCTAATGCATATTGTTGTTCAAAGATCTGTAAGTATTTTTTTATATATATTAAGGACCGGCTCAACCATGTTGGTTAAGCCACCCCTTGGGGACTACAGAGTAAGCCGGACTTCTTGTATGTTTTATTCATCTATGTTACTAATACCATTAAGTTTGTTTCTAAGTCTACAACATAAACATCATAAGCACTAGACTTGGGGGCTAGCATAGTAAAGCTTAATGAATAAGAGAGAAATGGTTCTACCTCGAATTTTTGGTGCATCTGCTTCACCATATCAATCTCAAGGTTCCGGCTGCTGTGCACTTGGCTCATGTAGCCAGAAAAGATGTCTCCAATACTCATATGAGCATAGTTTGCAACATCTAGCTTGACCCAGCGGTGGTCCAGAAGTTCTTCCTTGGCGGGGCACTTGGCCAGTACAGTCGGTCTTCCCGGCTCAACAAAGCCGGTTCTCGTGATCTCAACATCAGTATTTTGAGGGTCATCAGTCCTGACCGGGTTAGGGCTTCTGGATTTTCTGATTCATCGGCGGCTCGTTCAGTGGGCAGGTCAGTAGCGGGAGTTGGTAAGTCTTGAGCTGGCTCAGATGGCGGCTCATGAGTGGTTGAGTCCGGCACAACTGTTTCAAGAACCGGCTCAGTCACGACTGTGTCTTCAGCTGGCTTGTTTTTCCTAACCAGTTTGCTGGGCTTGGCTTGTCCACTGCATCAAAATAAAGTTTAATACAGATGCAAGGGATTAAAGTAAATACAACATAAGCAGATTATCATACCCTGGGGCAGTTTTGAAAGCCGGCGGGTTGGACTGCAGTGAGTCGCCGGAGGAAGGGGAAGTGTCCTGGTAATCCGAGTTAGAAGAATTGAGCGGTTGACGAATGAGACCCGCCAAGGGGTAAAAGATATTTAAAATAGAAGTGACCTCATTTCGGCGCTTCCTTGGGGTGTTTGGTAAGCCGGAGGAGAGTTCCGCATCCTTGCTGGTACGGGTCTGCCTCCGGCTCTCGTGAATTTGCCGCTTCAAAAGAAACTGAGGATCGTGATGAGCTAAAGGATGTGAAAACCTTACTTTCCAGGTCACTCTACGGATTTTCCGTCTTGGCAAAGGTTGGGAGTCGGAGGAAAGGATGGTTACCTCATCAGCCTTGTTACGGCCTGCTCCTGTGTCCTCCTGCTGATAATCAGTGTCAATAAGATGGTTAAAAAATGAGCCAAGGGAATCAAGGGCTACCTCCGACTCAGAAGAGTCTGCTAGCCGAAGCAGGTCACAGGCAGTGGCCTTCTTGCCCTTCTTTTTGGCAGCTTCTTTCTTGGCGGCTTTCTTCTCTTTCCTACCTTTCTTGGCAGCTTCATGGTCATATTTGACCTTCCAGAATTTATCACCCGCCTGCACAAAGTAGCATATGCATGAGTATGGGTGAAACATTGGAAAATTAAACTAATTATTTCACATGGGCAGTTTACCTTTGGAGCCGGGTTAACTTTATAGAAGGGGGCTAAGCCCACCTTACCACAGTCTGCCAGGCTTTTGTTCAGAAGGGACTTGGTCATATCGTCAATGACATCTTCAGGCAAGTCATCAGGGCTGTGATGCAGAGGATCATCCTTTGCGCCAGTGTAATCGCACGTCAAGCTGGAGCGGCGGCTCAACGGAATAACCTGCCAGGCGAGCCAAACCCAGACCAGGTCGATGCCTGTCAACCCATTCCCCAGAAGAGCCTTGATCTTGGATAAAGTGGGGGCAAGTGATTTACGTTCGGCAGCTGTAATCTTGTCAGGTAGATGATGGTTGGGTCCAAGACAAAGAGCACGAAAGCCGGGCAGAGGGTTTTCACCGGCCGGAGAGGTATCTTTGCAGTAAAACCATGTCATATTCCAATCTTTGGGGTGGCTTGGCAGGTTGGCGTAAGGAAAGATCACATCCCTACGGCACTGGATTGAGACGCCGCCAAGCTCTAAGCTCTGACCACTAGCACATTCATTCTGGCGGTTCAAATAAAACAGTTCTCTGAAAAGCAGCAAATTGGGTTCTTCTCCAAGGTATACTTCACTGAATACTTGGAAGTTGCAGATATTAGACACGGAATTGGGTCCGATGTCTTGTGGGTGAAGATCGAAGAAATTCAGCACGTCTTTGAAGAATTTTGAGCCAGGAGGAGTGAAACCCCGGTTCATATGATCTGTGAAAACAACAACCTCTCCATCTTTGGGTTGAGGAAATTCCTCCTCCGGGTCAGGAGCACGATAAGGCATGACTTCTTTTTTCGGCAGGTAGCCGGTCTTCACAAAGTCATCCAAGATGTTGTCAGTGACAATGGATTTCACCCAGTTGCAGGAAGTAGGTGCCTTTGGTGCCATTCTGATTGAAAGCCTAAGACAAAGTAAAAGTGCCGGTTCAAATTTAAGCCGGGCAGGAAAAAATATTACTGTGCATATTCAAGATGGCGGCTTAAGAAGGGGACTAATGGTATAAGGATACTTATGTCATGGTTATTTAAGACGCCATAGGTTCTATAAGCCGTCAAGACTATTTAAACTACCAAGGGTGGTTCAAGTTATTAATTGAGCATTGCTTCCTTAAAGCCGGCAATCAGAGTCGCCATGGCTAGATAAATCTAACAAGTGCAGATTTTGCCTAAGTGTTGTACAAACAGGTTTCACAATTTGAATATGTTATTTTGAATCAAACAGATGTTCAAAAAAAAAAATTTCTAGACCTAAAATATGGCGCAGAAGAGTTCATGCGTTATAATGGGGATTTTCTTACATGGAAAGGAGATCTACCGGCACCAAAAATGGATGTGGAACACGTACCGCATAAGATCTGTGGTATTTTTGGATCAAAAGAAGCCATAACAGACGGAACACAAGAACTAAGATGAACTTTGCGTAGTACAGAAGAACACGCTAGCCCTAGCACGGATCTATGGTGCAGAAAGGGGAAAACTTACTGCAAGAGATTCGCTGCGGAAGGGCGCCGCTGTTTTCTGGTCAAGATCAGGTTGATGCAGCGGCCAAAGTCGACGGAGACGAGATGCGCTGTGGCGGTGGCGGCGGAGCTCCTGTGGCAGATGGGGGCGAGAGGAAGAAGACGTGAACGGAAGAATGAGGGATACCCGTTGGGTCTATTTATAAAGAAGTACCACTAAAAGAGCGCAAAAAACGAGGAGGCCAAAAGTATAAGTTATCCAACTACGGGGGCGCCTCGATTTTTGGGATGGTCATCGAGACAAAGATCCGTTGGGATGCATTGAAGAAAAAGTGCTTTTATGACAGGTGACATCATGGTGAGTTACAACAAATCCAGATGATGATGTCATGGCGGCTTACAAATTTTTTTATAAGAAGCAGAAGATTTTTCTTAAGTATCGAAGATTGACATGAACCAGTTCAAATCAATCTGGGGCCTAATGTTGGGGATATAGCTATTGGTATGACCCGCCCAGGAGGGGCGGTGTTATACTTACAAGTATTGTTGAAGCCCAGGACCCAGGATAGAGATGGCGGTTCAATTAAGGGCCCAAAGCCCAGAGGCGACTTAAGGCCCGTAGTGATAAACCGTCATGTATGCGTGACTTGTATTGTAAGGCAAGAATAGTTAAGAGACCCGGGACTCTGTAGAGCCGCTGGGCGTCGACCTCTGTATATAAAGGGACGCCCCGGCGGCGGTTCAGGACAAGTAACATCAACTCAAGAGCTATGTCAAGCAATTCACTCCCTGGTTATCGAGACATAAGCAATCCCACTCAAAACTGGATCGTAGGCTTTTACCTTCACTATAAGGGGCCGAACCAGTATAAACCTCGTGTCCTTTGTCCCGATTAACCCCTTTAAGCTTTCTAGCTGCGATGGCTCCACGACTAAGTCCTTTCACTAGGACATCTGCCGTGACAATTCCACGACAGCTAACGAATTATAATGATATTTCTTTTCTTTTTCTGCAACGCACTTCTAATAGACAATCAAACTGTATTATATTGAATTTTTAAGTAAAATATTATCAAACTATATGTCTCTACAAATTCCTGCAGCAACGCGCGGGGTATCATCTAGTTAGCCAAAAAAAAAGAAGCATTTTCTTGATTCACGAGGCCATAAATTTGAGAAGAATACAAGTGAATTGCAAACTTGTGTGTTTTGCCTCCTCCTACACCAGCAATAACATACCAGGATGATTTCTAAGAGCTACTACTCACAATGCATCCTACCAAAGCGTGTTGTAAGCAACATGTTCCACTACAAAAATCAACACAACGAACAAGCTATCATCCATTTTTTATTCACAACTCTGAGAAAATAAGACAAACTAACTAATCTCGACGAGAACGGCTCCATCGCTCGTGAAGTCGTGATGGACTCGGGCTTCACCACGTCTGTTCTTCTTCAGTCACACAAGCTAAGAGCTAGCGACACTTGTGAATACAAAGCAAGCTAAGGCAGCAACACAAGAACCCATCAATCAGGCCCTCGACGAAACTGATGATCCACACCACACCATCCATCGGTCTTCTCGCCCTCATGTGGCTGCGGGTCCAAAAGGAAAAGGAGGAAATACGTGCGTGTGCCGAGGCGAGTATTCCTAGAATTGTCAAGGAATCTCTGCCGTGTTTAGTTTCATGGGTGGGGAAGGGCTGCTCGTGGTAATGTCTGTAAAAAAGAAAAACATTGTATGTATGGGAAAAAAATAGATGTATCTTATGTCGCACCATAATTCCAGGGCCACCGATACCATAGGCACCCATTCCACGCGAAAATGAACATGGGTGTATAACGGGCACCGAGGTTTCATATCCCAAAAATTCAGTTTTTTTTTTGAATTTTTCAGATATTTCTTGGTGCTCCAATGTATTTCCCCACTAGACCTCTGATATTGTGTTCATCCAATTCAGTCTCCTATTCTATAGTTTATGATTTGTATTAAGAATTCCTTTTCAAATTAAAATAATTATACATATGAAAATATATTCCATAAGAATATAGTTGTACAATTTTGATATTATCAAAATTTCTCATCCTTCAAGCGGCAAAAGATAGTATACCAGGTTGCACATTAACACCGTTAAAGCAAGCACATAGAAAAGCAGGAGTATATTGGATGGAGTCGTTCACCCAACATATAAATCAGCTTGACAATTCCTTGACAATTACAGGAATCACAACCAAAGTCACTTCTGTAGTTTCCGAAACCGATGACTTGGTCAGCTGGTAATCGTTTTCAGTTCCGGCAAATTTCACCCAAAAAAAACAGAAGATTCAGATTGCACACAGACACAATGAGCAAGGCCATAGATGAGTCAAGCATGTTTTGGCATCAATGGCCCCTTTATCTATACCAATATAAAAAGACCCAAAGGGGCAGATCCAACTGATCTCGGCCATCAAACTAAGTCAATCCAACGACCTAGACTGCTCCAATGGCGAGCGTTAAACGTGTTTAACATGCAATTAATATCATACCAAATATTGCACTAATTACAGGATTAACAAACAAATAATAACATACCTAATATTTGCGTGCAATTAATATATTACCTAAATATTAACGTGCGTTGCACGTGCGCATTTACTAGTTAAAGAAAAACACACGACGAAAACTTTCAGTTGCATGTACTACTTGCATGTATTCACGTCACAGCCGCATGAGAGTTTACGAAGTGTACAAGTGCCTTTCGGCTTCGCTGGATCATTGCAAGTTATCTCATTGCAGCATATTGTTGCATAATAAGTTTTCTCATGATCATGGCTGCAGTGGCATAGGTCGCACTGTCTTGACACGGTTGTCTGAGGAAAGTATGTTGCTGGTAGAAACCTTCTTGCTGGCTGTACTGGGATGCTGCTTGTGATGTTGGCGTCCTCTCCTGTTCATCATGTAGCATACATTCATAATTATAGTTCTTCTGGGTGAAAATTAACCTGATAAACTAAGTGTGTACACACACTACATCATCTCGCTGACATCTCTTTGTACGTATAGCAGGAGAAATCAAAATTCATTTTTTTCTCAAACACGCAGGAGAGCTGCGTATCATTTCAATAAGAAAGAAATATGTACAAGGGTGAGGGCAAGAATTCCGTCGACCCAAACACACCACAAGGCCCTAAGGAACAAACTAAGAAATATGTACTATCAAGTCAAAAACACCTAAACTGATTGATCAATACGACAGCACCCCATTTGATTATTTATGCAAACAAATCAGTTTATCCACAAGATTTATATGGAATGGTAAGATTGGTATGAATAGGATAAACATACCATGGACTTGATCGCTGGTGCAAAGAAGCAGAAGGCACATGAGGGTGACAAACATCTGCGAAGATTTTGCCATCAGTATATCTTATAAGAAAGAAGAAGAATTCACTTTGGGGTTTGTGTGTTTTGTGTTGTGAATGGCTAAGGTATAGAGAATGGGAATATATACACATACATGATATGGCGCAAGATGGCAGCCAGTGGTTGTTTGCGGCAAAAAAGATATGCATTTATTGAATGGATTAATTTATTTTATTGCCTGCCATTAATACTCCCTCAGGTATCTGTGTCTTGCATGTAAGTTTAATACAGATTAATGCAATTCAGGAAAGTAAAAAACTACTTAAATTACAGATTTATATTACATGCTGGATGTACTGATTGACCATGCTAACGGTATTGCCTTCTATTTGTTGATGATCGATAACTTTCCAATTGCTTTTGTTCCCACTGCATGTTGAACCATTTGGGGAAAACAGCTGGACGATGGACAATTCATTTAGGAAAACTATATCTTCTATTGTTCTACATATAATAGATAAGAAAAGGCCACTAGAACTACGATCTTGTGTTCATCCAATTCCGTCCTCCTGTTCTATACTTGTGATTTGTACTAAAAATGTTTTTCCATCAAATTAAAATAATTAAACATATGAAAGTATATTCCATAAGAATATAGTAGTACAAGTTTAATACTGTTAATATTGCTCATCCTTGAATCGGCAAAAGATAGTATATCAGGTTGTACATTAACACCATTTAATCAAGCACATAGAAAAACAGGACGGGATGTAGTGTTCACCCAACATATAAATCAGCTTGCTAGCGCAGGGATTCCTTGACAGTGACAACAAGTAGATCGAGTGCATTGACAATGCATCCCATTGGGCATCCATATCATGACTAGGGCCGTTCACTACAATCCTAGGCTATGGTGAGGTCACAGAATCCAAGAGGTTGTGGGACTCAAATTGGGTAGCACTCATCAAGACATAAGAATATATGCAAAGAAAAGGAAGAGAGAAGTACATATTACAACCCCGAATTGCCACCAAAGTCTAAGATACAACCCCAGAACGGACTATTTTACAACCTCGAACTTGCAAAACCGGACAAGAATCAACTTTGAACTGGTTTCAACCATGTTTTGGCTAGTTTCCGCCATGAGGCTCTTCAGCCATGGAAAAGGGATCCGCCCGAGATTTTATTTTTCCTTCCTTCTTTCTTTTTTGCAGATACGTACAGTTTTCTAGAAATTGCAACCAAAGTCATTGTTGTAATTTCTAAAGCTGATGACCTGGTCAGTTGGTAATCGTTTTCAGTTTCCCCAAATTTTACCCAAAAAACAAACAGAAAATTCAGATTGCACACGGACACAATGACCAAGGCCATAGAAGAGTCAAGCATGTTTTGTCACCGGTGCTCCCTTTATTAAAAAAGAAAAATAAAAGAAAATACCAATAGACCTGGAAGAGGATTTGTGCCTCTCGGATGCCACACACACCTATATGAATACTAGTAGAACGCCCGTGCGTTGCCACGGACTTTTGACAAAAATTAAGATTCTACTCACGGAGCTAAATAACTAACAACAATGTCGTCTCAGCTAATATATTTTTTAATAATCAGCTAACACACATCATACTGTCAAACACAATAATGTTATCTGGATTGTATTTGTGACGTTTTGGTCTCAGATAGATGAATGAATAAAACAAAACCCATTCTAAGTAAAGTTTTTCTTAGGTGAAGTGGGTTGTGTTGTATTCATTCATCTCAACATGTTTTGAGTCGAATAAAATAAAACTATTTGCACAAGCCTCCTTCGCTAGCCAATGAGCAGCTCCATTAGCCGAGCGTCTCACCCATGCCACCCAGAACTCCTCCGTTGATCGCATGGACTCCTTTACCTCCTCAACAATAGGGCCATTGATTGATCTATCAAATTCTTAACTTCTTAATAACTTACAACATCTACTGTTGACCCCCCCCCCCCCCTACTTTCTCCCTAAACGTCTGAAACGTCCGTCCCGGTCAGTGCCCGATCAAAAAATGAGTGACCCAACCGGAGCCTCACTTTATCCCTAAATGTCCGGACTGGCCGATATACATTAGACCCATCTCAAATCTAGGGGCAGGATGGGTTGCGGTCACGCCCGGGTACCCGCTCGGTCCTACCTGCAACGACCCAATCTTTCTTTCTCACCTCTCTCACGTGGAGCATGGAACGATGCTAGCGCAGGGGAGGAGGTGCCTCGCGACGATGATGAGGTGAGCAGAGGAGGTTGCTAACAGCGTGGACAATGGTGGGGGAGGCGCCGACCTAGGGGAGGCACCTGACGACCTCGCGCGACCACCACATGTACCTACTGGCCAAAGTGGCATGCAATGGTGGGCGCGCTGATGGGTCGCTGCAGCCTTGTGCTGGCTTGTGTGTTAGCCGTCGGCGAGCGAGCGTGCTGGCCTGCGGGTAGGCGGGCGAGCATGATGGACGCCACCACAGCCGCATGCTGCCTAGCCTAGCTGTGGGGATGCCAGCCGCCGTAGCTGGCGCAACCATGGCCTGGCCGCCGTTGCCGTCGTGTGCGGGCGGTCAGTTGGGACTTAATCTTGATTTCAATGTTTCTGCATGTTTGTTTTTAGTGATGCATGCAGTTTAGATTGTCTAGGGAAGTGTATGTAGGCCAATGAAGCTTCAGTTGTGCACGGGAAGAAGGCGAGATGCCAGGCTGCCGTAAGCACGGCGAGACGGTGGCGTGAAACTACGGTGCAAATATTGAGGCTATGCGATGTACACTAAAATATATCCAACGCATCATTACCATAAAACAGAATGAAAGTAACACTGAGAGGTCATAAATTGTTGTTTAAGATATGTATGTTTGCCGTGCGTTGCCACAGGATAACAAAGATATAGACATTGATCAAAAAGCAAAGGGCCATCAACTCTACTTCGTCAACTTGGACTACTATATGTTTGCTTATTTCATATTTTGTTAAATGTCCAGAAAAAATAACATTGCATATATATTATACACATCTTAATCTTCAATAAAAACACAGAGGTGATTAACAAACTCCATGTTCATAAAACTACAATAAATTAGTCTAATTGGTATTGTCAGCTAAGAAGATCAACGACCTTCTTGAGCAGTACCAAAAAATAGCTGAGTTAAGTTAATTTGGCCAATCACACTCACCTCACTTTGTAAGCGGCCCCAATTGTTGACAGCGGCTGAGGTCTGCTCCTTCCCGCGCAAAAGGCCTGGTGGGGGCCCTCTCCAAATTGCCGGTGCTCTTTAACCGGGACGGTGACTGTTCCGGGGCCTTGTCGAAGAGGTAATCTTGCCTCCATCCTTACCGGGTACATCCAGTTTTGCTCATGACAACATGAGCATCCTTATATTTTGGCAAGCCTAAAGAGATGTAGTGTAGTGTTCACGTTTCCTTTCACCAATGGAATAGAGGAAATTGAACCAGAGAGCAATATAACAATGTAGCTCTTTCACCATTGTACACAAAAATATGGTTGTTTCACAAATCCAAGCATATTTTCTTTTTATGTGCAAGGAAATTAAGCAATTTACAATCAGTAAACGAATCTAGGGAGCAAATGGATAAATGGTTAGGATCTTGCAAGAAAAAAATACCTCAGTAAAACTTACACATACACGACTGCTGATCTTCTCGTACTATTCTCCTTATATAAAATATTAATTTGTAAGACATCAGACTCTCGAAAATTTCTGAGATCTCTAAAGATAAAATGATGTTCTTCAGTGCCAGCGCCACTTCTTCTTAGCCTAAAACATACCCCTTCCGTCCCACAATATAAGATGTATTTCTTAGTTTTTCCACCTACCTATGGCACATCATTTCAAGAATATAGTTCTTGAAGCAACTTATATGCAAAGCACCACTACTATCACGACATCCTTGTTGAGGACAAAAGTAACTAATAACACGACATTCTATGTCTCATAGCTATCTTATTTATTTGATCATTTTGGGAGCTTCAATTCCTTGAATAATTCAGTGAATGTTATCTGCAATGACCCGTTGTCTGCCAATGCCAACACTCATCTAGCCTTCTCCTTCGCCAATGTCAGCCTCCCACTTAGCTTCTCCCCCTCTTCTCCATGCCCTCAGCCTTCACAAGTTCCTCATCATACTTCTCCATCACCTCCCCGACATTCATATCATCCACCACGAATATAATTCATAACATTCAGGCGGTAAAGGTCAATGCACACCAAGCTGGTCAAATAAATAGTACTTTAGCATCTCCCAAGGGAAGTTTCAAATTTCACCTAAAAATTTCAATTAAAGTCATGTTAAAATTTTAATCTACTACCAATATTAAATACTGTATGATAAACGTGATAGCTTAAATTCAAAGTAATAGATTGGATCCTCCCTTAACAATATGACTGTAGATAGTTTTGAGAGGAAATCTGCATATATTTTAGCATAGACTTACCCAAAGAAAAAGTCATTATAACCGTTCAACAAATGACCTATAACCTCTAATGTACCAAAGGGGAACAGATCAGATGACATGTTTTTGTAAGTCCTAGGATAACCAAAAAGCACATCATCATGACATGTCATCAGTTGGAAGTGTGACACTTATGACCGTGGTATGTAATTGATATATTCCAGTTGGAAGTGTGTCATCAGATGCAATGTGGAAGTGTGTCATTGGATGCAATGTGGAGGGAAGATATCAAGGATACTCATCGGAGTATATATGGAGAAAATTTCTTCTATATCATTGACAATCGCGGCAATGGCTCATTTGCCACCGAACAAAGCTCCAGTGCTTACATACCAAATACAAACATATTATGTTGCTTATTTGCCATCATTGTTAGTCCGTCCTTAATGTGTCTCCGTTTTCTTGTCAGTTTAGCCAAAAATTCCAATCTTGCCCTCAGTTTAGAATAGAGAAAAGAAAACAATTTTGTTTATAGAAAAAAAAGAAAAAGAAACAAAACGAGCTCACGGCCGCATGCAAACTGGCTCAGCGCCAGTCTCTAGTGGCCCATGGGGGAACCGCCGCCGGCACAACCCAACCTCTGCCGCCGCTCCCCCAAACCCCGTCTGACCAATGCGACATGACCTCTCTCTCTCTCTCTCTCTCTCTCTCTCTGTACAATTTGCACTAGGTAATTTCTGAGAGTCTCTTTCTTTTTGCTGCATTTTTTGATAGGAGAATACAATGTTGACATGGTTGCATCATCCGTAGGATGATTCAATCATGTACTTACACAGTAGAGGTGAAGATTTGTGGCAGTGGAACTAAAATTACCAAGGATTCCATGTTCAGTTGGTAGATTATTGAGGGTACTAGCACAAACATGAAGGATTTGCTTATGTGTATTGCTGAGAATTTTCCTCTGTTGTCAGAGGATAATATATTTCTTGAGTACGTTGACTGCATTAGTGGCAAAAATATCTCTGTGTCAAATGATGAAGAATGCATGAAAATGTATGAGTGTTTCATCAAAATAGGAGTGGTCAGTTGACCTAATCATCAAACATTCTCACCCAAGTGATAATGTTAATGTGCCTTGTACTCCTTTGAATCAAACACCATCTTTCGGTTGTGGTCTTTCAGTTCTAGATAATGTTACTGTGCCTTGTATTATTAACATATCAACCTACTTTCGGTTGTGGTCTTTTGGTTTTAGATGATGTGAACTTGAGTTTGCTTTTGTATATGGTGTTTGTTGAATGGTTCTAGATGATCTAGACGTTGATATGTATTATTCTGTCACTAAAGTACAAGCACGCTGAACTGTTATATATTGTGCTTATTTGCCCACTAGTAGAAAAATGACCTAATATGAGACACATTAGTGCCGGTTTGATTTTGAGCCGGCACTAATGTGTCCATTAGTGCCGGTTCCAACGGCTAGCCAGCCGTTCTCATTAGTACCGGTTTGTGGCGAACCTTTAGCATCGGTTCGTGCCACGAACCAGTACTAAAGAGAGTGGTGGCAGGGTGTTGTCAGTCTGGGGCCCCTCCAGCACCTTTAGTACCGGTTCGTGGCACGAACCGGTACTAAAGGTCAACATACATAAACCCTTCGTCCACCCGAGCCACTCTGTTCTTCCCCTTTTCCCTCACTTCCTCTGTTCTTCCCCTCTTTTCCTCGAGCTCCTCACAAATTTTGCCCAAAATTTGTCAAGATTTGAAGGCCCCCATCCATTCAAATGATCACAAAGGTTAGCAACTTTGTCCTTTCAACTCTCATTGCTAGATTAGCTCTTGCAATGCTTTGTATAGTGATTAATTTGGGAGGAATTATATTTGCTACTATTTGATTTATATGCAATTTGAGGTCAAAAATAACACTTAGTTTGCATATGTAGGTGTGGTTTACTTAGTGCCTTCTAAATCTCCGTCGTAACCACCGTCGATCGCCCGCACCGTCCCATCGCCGGCACCACCTTGTGGTGAGGCTCTTATTCATGAATGTTTTACATTACCAAATTGATGTTTGTGTGATTTGGATATATAGTTACTCGTATAATTATCTTACCCGTACGTTGTTTGTTATACATAGTGCCATGGTTTTGATATCCGTCCCCGTCGGCCCTCGTCCTTGTTATGATTCGGATGTGGTATATTCTCTTTTAAAACTAGTTGTTGCATTTCGTGTTTATGACAAATTATGCCCATCAAGTTGACATAGATATTTTTATCTAGGAGGTATGTGAACCGGAAATTCCAACTGACCCTATTGTCGAGAGGTTAAATTTAGTTGAAAGAGAAAACGAGTATTTGAAAGAAAAATTGAAAAGAATTGAGGGGGATAAGATGGAATTGGAGTTGCATGTTGCCGATGTCATCGATGATCACAAGATCAAGATGGAGAAAATGAGGTTGAAGATTAGAAAGATTAGAAAATATGTCATTGATAGTGTGGCTTGGTATCATTATGTTGTTGGATCAATTGTTACCTTAGTTGCGATCTTCATCGCATTTGTTGTTGCATTTAAATTCTTTAGCTAGAGAGTTATTTGTATGTTGCATTTAATTAAGTGTTGTATATGAACTTTATGTATGAACTTGATGTATGAACTTTATGTATGAACTTGTATTAATTTGGTCTATTCGGTGTTGTGTAATGAAGATGAGCCGACAATGGATGTATGGTGACCGATGCTCTCCCGAGTTCATTAATGGCGTGCATACTTTTCTGCGGGCCGCTGCAGCAAACAAGCGGGCGGATGGTTTTATGCCTTGTCCATGTGCTGGCTGTAAGAATGGTCATAGTTACTCTACGTCAAAAACCATTCACGTCCACCTATTTAAGTCCGGTTTCATGCCCCACTATAATGTTTGGACCAAGCACGGAGAAATAGGGGTTATGATGGAAGACAATGAAGAAGAAGAGGACGACGACGGCTATCCTGGCCATGGGTTCCCTGAATACGATGATACAATAATGGGGGAAGAAGCTGAGCCGGCAATGCGGGAAGAAGCTAAAGAAGAGGCATCAGATGAGCCCGCTGATGATCTAGGTCAGGCCATTGCCGATGCAAAGAGAAACTGCACAAGTGATCTGGAGAGGACGAAGTTGCAGCGCATGTTAGAGGATCACAAGAAATTGTTGTACCCGAATTGCGAAGCTGACAAAAAAAAGTTGGGCACCACGCTTGAATTGCTGCAATGGAAGGCAGAGAATGGTGTATCTGACAAGGGATTTGGAAACTTGCTGGTAATGATAAATAATATGCTTCCAAAGGACAACGAATTGCTCGAGAGTACGTATGAAGCAAAGAAGGCTGTCTGCCCTCTAGGGTTAGAGGTGCAAAAGATACATGCATGCCCTAATGACTGCATCCTCTACCGCGGTGAGTATGAGGATTTGAACGCTTGCCCGGTATGCGGTGCATTGCGTTATAAGATCAGTCGCGATGACCTTGGTGATGTCGAGGGCGAGCGCCCCAGGAAGAAGATTCCTTCCAACGTGATGTGGTATGCTCCTATAATACTACGGTTGAAACGTTTGTTCCAAAACAAAGAGCATGCGAAGGCGATGCGGTGGCACGCAGAAGACCGTAAGAAAGATGGAAAGTTGAGAGTACCCGCTGACGGTTCACAGTGGAGAAAATCGAGAGAAAGTACTGGGAGGAGTTTGCAGGTGACCAAAGGAATGTATGGTTTGGTCTAAGTGCAGATGGCATTAATCCTTTTGGGGAGCAGAGCAGCAACCATAGCACGTGGCATGTGACTCTATGTTTGTATAACCTTCCTCCTTGGTTGTGCATGAAGCGGAAGTTCATTATGATGCCAGTGCTCATCCAAGGCCCTAAGCAACCCGACAACAACATTGATGTGTACCTAAGGCCATTAGTTGAAGAACTATTACAGCTGTGGAATGGAACAGGTGTACGTGTGTGGGATGAGCACGGACAGGAAGAATTTGACCTAAAGGCGTTGCTGTTCATGACCATCAATGATTGGCCTGCTCTCAGTAACCTTTCAGGACAGACAAACAAGGGATACCGCGATGCACGCACTGTTTGGATGATACCGACAGTATATATTTGGATAGTTGTAGGAAGAATGTGTACCTGGGACATCGTTGATTTCTTCCAACAAGGCATCCCGTAAGAAATAAAGGCAAGCATTTCAAAGGTGAGGCGGATCACCGGACGAAGCCTCGCCACCATACTGGTGCTGATGTACATGATATGGTCAAGGATTTGAAGTTAATCTTTGGAAAGGGTCCTGGCGGACAACCTGTTCCAAAGGACGCTGACGGATGCGCACCCATGTGGAAGAAGAAATCTATATTTTGGGACCTGCCATATTGGAAAGACTTAGAGGTCCGCTCCGCAATTGACATGATGCACGTGACGAAGAATCTTTGCGTGACCCTGCTTGGCTTTTTGGGCGTGTATGGGAAGACAAAATATACACCAGAGGCATGGGAGGACCAGCAACATATGCACGGAAAAGACAGCATACATCAGGGTCAGGCCAGCTATGCTCTTACCAAAGAAGAGAAGGAAATCTTCTTCGAATGCCTGCTCAGCATGAAGGTACCATCTGGCTTCTCGTCGAATATAAAGGGAATAATAAATATGGCAGAGAAAAAGTTCCAGAACCTAAAGTCTCATGACTGCCACGTGATTATGACGCAACTCCTTCCGGTTGCATTGAGGGGTCTTCTACCGGAAAATGTTCGATTAGCCATTGTGAAGCTATGTGCATTCCTCAATGCAATCTCTCATAAGGTAATCGATCCAGAAATCATACCAAGGTTATAGAATGATTTGGTGCAATGTCTTGTCAGTTTCGAGTTGGTGTTCCCACCATCCTTCTTCAACATCATGACGCATGCCCTAGTTCACCTTTGCGAAGAGATTAACGTTTTGGGTCCTGTATTTCTACACAATATGTTCCCCTTTGAAAGGTTCATGGGAGTCTTGAAGAAATATGTTCATAACCGTGCTAGGCCAGAAGGAAGCATCTCGAAGGGCCATGAAAATGAGGAGGTCATTGAGTTTTGTATTGAATTTATTCCTGACCTTAAGCCGATTGGTGTTCCTGAGTCGCGGCATAAGGGCAGACTGGAAGGAAAAGGCACGCTAGGAGGGCATCAAATAATATGTATGGACGGGCATTCTCTCACTGAAGCACACTACACAGTTCTACAGAATTTCGCCTTGGTGGCTCCGTATATGGAGGAACACAAGAATTTTCTACAGTCCAAACACCCGAAGAAGTCTGACGACTGGATTACACACGAACAAACAAGGACTTTTGCCAGTTGGTTGCAGAAACGTGCCCTGAATGATGGCGATATTCAAAATGACCTGTACTCACTGTCCCAATTACCATCTTCGAATATAATGACTTTCAAAGGGTACCAGATAAATGGGAATACATTTTACACGATCGCCCAAGATAAGAAGAGCACCAACCAAAACAGTGGTGTCCGCTTTGATGCAACAACCAACACGGGAAAGGAAACATATTATGGTTACATAGAGGACATATGGGAACTTAACTATGGATCAGGTGATTTAAAGGTCCCTTTGTTTCGGTGCAAATGGGTCAATATGACACGAGGCGGGGTAACGGAAGACCCGCAGTACGGAGTGACAACAGTGGATCTCAATAATCTTGCGTATGCAGACGAACCATTCGTCCTAGCCAATGATGTGGCGCAGGTTTTTTATGTGAAAGACATGTCTACCAGGCCGAGAAAAAGAAAAGATAAGGAAGCGAATGGATCATACGACGAGCCAAAGCGCCACATAGTTCTTTCAGGAAAAAGAAACATCGTGGGAGTGGATGACAAGACAGACATGTCAGAAGATTATGAAAAGTTTGATGAAATTTCTCCATTCACAGTGAATATTGACCCGAGCATCCAGTTAAATGATGAAGATTTTCCATGGCTATGGCGCAAAGGGACACACGCGAAGAAAAAGTTTCACACCCAAAGATCTGGGATGTGATCGGCTTCACTATCATCACTTTCTTCTGTGTTTCACACCCAGGAGGGAATGTGTGTAATAGTTAGGGTAGTTATGTGTTTTGGCATTTGAAACGCGAAGAAATTTTATGTGCAAACAAATTCTTTTCATGCATTTACTGATTTTTTCCAGCTAAATGACCCTAAAATTGAAAAGCATTTCAAATGAACTCAGAAAAGGTTGAAAGTTGGCATGGTATCATAATTTCATACAAATAGGATGTGCAAAAAAGTAGAGAGGGTTACGGCAAAAAACTGGATACACTTCGTGTACAAAATGGACAATCTCTTTCGAAGTATTAGGGTTTCCGACGAAAACTAAACTGTTACAAAGGCATTTTATTTTTTAAATAACCTAAGCATTACCAAATTGAGTATAATGATAAAACACACTAATATTAAACATAAGAAAAAAGAATCACTGAAAAAACTTTTTTCAAAGTTAAGTTATTGACAAACTAGTGATTCACACAAATATCAAATAATTCAAAATTTAAACTATTCAAATTTGAAAACTACCGGCACTAACAGAAAGTCTGTAATTTTTTGTACCTAAAGCAAAAATATTCACAAAGAAACTCTAAATACAGCAAAAAAACAACTCAAAAATAAATAAAGCAAAAAAAATAAGAAAATAAAAAAGCCCGCCTACTGGGCCAAAGCGGCCTGCATACGACTAGGAACACAACCTTTAGTTGGGCCAGGATGCACGCTCGCAAAGGCCCAGTAGGCCCACTGGGCAGAAGAGGACAGGTAGGCTCAGTAGGCCTGCTTAGGAGAGGAGCTCGAGAGAGCTACCGCATTGGGGCTTATAAACCAGTGCGGTAGCCCCTCGGCTAGCGAGGTGGGACTAAACTTGCGCACCCCCTTTAGTACCGGGTCGTGGCTCCAACCGGTACTAAAGACCCCCCTTTAGTACCGTTGGAGCCATAACCCGGTACTAAAGGGGGTGCGCTTCCCGCCGCTTGGCCTGGCCAAAACAGACCTTTAGTACCGGTTGGTGGCTCCAACCGGTACTAAAGGTCCATCATATATATACAACACTTAAAAAAAATTCAGTTTCCCTCTGTTTCTTCCCTCTGTTTCCTCCCTCCGTCGCGCCGCCCTGCCTCGATTGACGCCGTCCCCGTCGACATCGCCGCCCCCGCCCCTCGTCGCCGACCCCGACCGTCCCCGCCCCTCGTCGCCGCCCCGGTCGACGTCGCCGCCCCGGCCGTCCCCGTCCCCGTCGCCGTGCCCTGGCCGCCCCGTCGCCGCGCCCGCCCCACCCCGTCGTCGCCGCCCCGTCGCGTCGCCCCGGCCGCCCCGCCCCGTCGTTGCCGCCCCGTCCCGTCACCCCGTCGTCGCCTCGCCGGTGAGCTCGCCCCGGCCGCCATGTCCACAAACACACACACACACACACACACTACACACACACATTAGTTTGTTTGTTATAATTTTTTTTGTTTAGAAATGTTAGAAATTATTCTGTTTTTTAGTTATATAAATATTAGAAATGTTAGTTATATAGAATTGTTATAAATGTTTTCAGTTTTTTAGTTATAGAAATATTTATAGAAATGTTAGCAATTTTTCTGTTTTTTAGTTATATAAATATTAGAATTGTTATAGAAATGTTAGTTATATAATCAGGAAAATTTAGAATTAGTTTTAGTTAGATGAATTAGATTAATGTCAAATTGTTAGAATTTGCATATATATAGAATTTTAGTTATCACAATCCAATCATTTAAAAAATGTTACTTTTTGCGGGCATATAGTATTTGTCCTCGATGATATGCCCGGCCCGCATCCTCGTCGTCGACCTGTTCGCGACGACGTCCTGCTTCAGAGGACCCATGTCCGGGACTGGGCTCTGCCGGGCTGGCACTGGGAGGTGCTACCTGGAGGGGCGCGCCGCTTGGTGAGGAACCCGACCTCGAGTCCCGTCGTCGACCCCGATCTTCTTTGGTGACGTTCGCGTGGGCCACATTCGGTGCAGAGGCAGTCGGCCCCGCCGGAGGTGGTGCATCGCCGTGTCAGGGAGGAAGATGAGCACGTCCATCGCTACATGGCTACTATGGACGACGTCGGGTTCTCCACTACTTTGTGGGTTCTTTGGGCAGATGACCGGAGATATGATCCTGTGATGGTTCCTTCTCTTTGGGTGTGCACCGCCCGCGCCCCAGGAACCGCGAGTGGCACCCTAGATTCTTCTGTAGTACTCAATCTTTATTAGGTACCTAGCCAGTGATGTATTCGATATATAATATTCGAGACGATGTATTCGAGATTATATATATTAAGACGATGATGTATTCGAGATTATATATTCGAGACGATGTATTCGAGATTCAGTTTTTCCTTATTGATTAATTGCATCCATGCATTGTAATTTGAATACTAAATTGTTTTATATTTCTTCTGTATTAATTAGTAAAGTAAAAGTTATGGCGGACAATACCGGCAGAGAGAGAGAAGAGGAATTGTTCGACATCATATGCAGCCCTCACAGGCTAGATGATCTGAATGAAGATGACGGCTCCCAATATCTGAACAATACCGGAGAGGGTGATGAAAAGATATTCGATCTCGACGACCGAGCTGATGAAGTCATGAACTATGATTATGAGGACATAGATAATGTTTGTGATGACACAGACTGAAGGAAATATGCCCTAGAGGCAATAATAAAGTTATTATTTATTTCCTTATATCATGACAAATGTTTATTATTCATGCTAGAATTATATTAACCGGAAACATAATACATGTGTGAATACATAGACAAACATAGTGTCACTAGTATGCCTCTACTTGACTAGCTCATTAATCAAAGATGGTCATGTTTCCTAACCATAGACATGTGTTGTCATTTGATTAATGGGATCACATCATTAGGAGAATGATGTGATTCACATGACCCATTCCGTTAGCCTAGCACTTGATCATTTAGTATGTTGCTATTGCTTTCTTCATGACTTATACATGTTCCTGTAACTATGAGATTATGCAACTCCCGTTTACCGGAGGAACACTTTGGGTGCTACCAAACGTCACAACGTAACTGGGTGATTATAAAGGAGTACTACAGGTGTCTCCAAAGGTACATGTTGGGTTGGCGTATTTCGAGATTAGGTTTTGTCACTCCGATTGTCGGAGAGGTATCTCTGGGCCCTCTCGGTAATGCACATCACTATAAGCCTTGCAAGCAATGTGACTAATGAGTTAGTTGCGGGATGATGCATTATGTAACGAGTAAAGAGACTTGCCGGTAACGAGATTGAACTAGGTATTGGATACCGACGATCGAATCTCGGGCAAGTAACATACCGATGACAAAGGGAACAACGTATGTTGTTATGCGGTTTGACCGATAAAGATCTTCGTAGAATATGTAGGAGCCAATATGAACATCCAGGTTCCACTATTGGTTATTGACCGGAAACAGTTCTAGGTCACATCTACATAGTTCTTGAACCCGTAGGGTCCGCACGCTTAAGGTTTCGATGACAGTTATATTATGAGTTTATGAGTTTTGATGTACCGAAGGAGTTCGGAGTCCCAGATGAGATCGGGGACATGACGAGGAGTCTTGAAATGGTCGAGACGTAAAGATCAATATATTGGACGACTATATTCGGACTTCGGAAAGGTTCCGAGTGATTCGGGTATTTTTCGGAGTACCGGGGAGTTACAGGAATACGGGGAAGAGTATTGGGCCTTATTGGGCTTTAGTGGGAAGGAGCCAGGAGGTGGCGCGCGCCCCTCCCAAGCCCAGTCCGAATTGGACAAGGGGTTTGGGGCGCGGCCCCCTCTCCCTTCCTTCTCCACTTCCCTCCTTCCCCCCTTCTCCTAGTTGGACTAGGAAAGAAGGAGTCCTACTCCCGGTGGGAGTAGGACTCCCCTTGGCGCGCCCTCCTCCTAGGGCCGGCCTCCTCCTCCCTTGCTCCTTTATATACGGGGGCAGGGGGCACCCCATGACACACAAGTTGATCTTCATGATCGTTCCTTAGCCGTGTGCGGTGCCCCCCTCCACCATATTCCACCTCAGTCATGTCGTTGCGGTGCTTAGGCGAAGCCCTACGTCGGTAGAACATCATCATCGTCACCACGCTGTCGTGCTGATGGAACTCATCCCCGACACCCTGCTGGATCGGAGTCCGGGGATTGTCATCGTGCTGAACGTGTGCAGAACTCGGAGGTGTCGTACGTTCGGTGCTTGGATCGGTCGGATCGTGAAGACGTACGACTACATCAACCGCGTTGTCATAACGCTTCCGCTTACGGTCTACGAGGGTACGTGGACAACACTCTCCCCTCTCGTTGCTATGCCATCACCATGATTTTGCGTGTGCGTAGGAATTTTTTTGAAATTACTACGTTCCCCAACATAGACAATGCTGATCTTCAAATAACAAAGACTACCGGCGAGGTATATTTATATAAGCATGCATCCTCGTGATCATCACATTTTTTTATTGAAGATATATTAACGAATCAATCTTTCTTCTTTCAGCCCTCCGGATCGAGCAAATCTGCTTCTACAGACAGCAAGACAAAGCGAGGCATGGGCAGATTGTTGAAGGATAGATGGTGTAAAGTACCACATCAAATCCACCAAACTTAGTGGCGAACCCCTCACGCCTAAGAACATTGCGGACAAGTGGACTCGTCAGTGCGGAGTTCTTGTGAAGGACAAACTCCCGATCTCCATTCAAGAATGGAAAGAGCCAAAGACTAAACGTCTAGGTGTTACTTGGGTCGACGACAGAGCCAAAAAAGACCTGGTGAAATCTCTGATGGAACATTTCACCCTACCAGATCATTTCACTGAAGCAGATGTGGAGAAAGTCAAGGCCGCTGCTCTTAAGAAGATGGAATTGCATTCAACACCCACAAGAAAACTATATGGGCCAACTACCTCGCTAATGAAAGGAAGACTCCATATTTCAAGGCAACACTGGAGAAGCAAAGAGAACACTGGGATGATTTTGTGACCTTCAAAGATTCAGAATTATCTAAGGAACGGTCGATGAAAAACAAGGCAAATGCCGCAAGAAAGACACAGTTCCATAGGCTGGGTCCAGGTGGCTACGCAGTGGGAATGCCTAAGTGGGATAAGTCTGAGCAAGAGTTGGAGGGTGCAGGGGTCACTCCGATTACTAGGAGCTAGCCCCCCAGGTGCAAAACTTGGTTCTATGCGCATGGGGGGCGTTGGACCCGAAGACAGGCCTGGTTTCGAAGAAGGCAAGTCTAAAAGGAGCCGAACAAAAGATACTTGACGCAATAGAAGAAGCTCGAGCAGGGGTGTTCACACCCAACAGAGAGAATGACGAGCTTACGCGCGCCCTGGGAAATCCTGAACACCCGGGAAGAACACGAGGCATGGGCGTTATTCCCTGGTATGAGGGCTTTTCGGACTGGAATGACGACTACAGGTCCCATGCAAGAAAGAAGATGGAGGAGGAGAAGAAGAGGAAGCTGGAGGAGGAGCAGAGGAAGCGGGACGCAGAATGCCTTCAAGGCCTAGAAGCAAGGCACACGGACCTGGCACTCAAATTCCAGCAGCAGATCGACTCACTTAGCCAGGAAAGGGGGTCTCAGCAGTGGCAGCAGCAAGTGGATGATCGTCTAGCATTGGATAGCACCATCACATCCATGCCAAGAAGCAGCGTTGGTTCTGCCCCGGGCGACACACTGCTGGATACATACCCTGTGGATGACATCATAGAGAACACTAACTGTGAGCTACACTCCAAAATGAAGAACATATCCATGAAGGTGGCAGACGGCGTTGCTTTTCCAGTTACCCCCGAAGCAACCTACCATTGCATCCCGATTCCAGAGGGCTATGCTCGTCTCATGGTTGATGAAGTGGTGGACCCATATTCGGGGCTAACGCTTGACATTCCTGGAGGTGAAGACAAGCGCACACTGGGAGAGGCCATACATCGTATCATCCTATGGAGCAAGGATTGCATCATCTTTCGAAGTCCACCGACTCCTCCTCGAAGTCCGCCATCGAGTCAGCAGACTCCCGCTCCTCCAAGTCCACGAACGCGTGAGACTCCTCCTCCTCGAAGTCCGCCACCTCCTCCAAGTCCCCGAACGCGTGAGATGACTCCTCCGGTTTCAAGTCTGGCACAACGTCATGCCACTTCTCCAGTTTCAAGTCCGACACCGTGTCAGGCCACACCTCTTGCTTCAAGTCTAGCACATCGTCAGGCCACTTCTCCAGGTCCAACTCCACGTCAGCCGTCTCTGCCGTCTCAGCAATCACAAAAGAGACATGCCGCAGCTTTGGTGCGTAGCGGTACGAGTCGAGGTAGTCAGGAAGTACAGGCGGAGACAAGCGATATAAATATGGTCCAAGCCTCGCTCCTCTTCCTCAGAGGCCTTACGACATGACTAAGGAGCAAAACGCAGCCATAGTGCAAGCCCAAGTGGATGCCCATTTTGGACCAAAGCCGGCACCACCGCCAAAGGAGAAAGTGCCTGAGAAAGTAATTGACCAGTTCATTCGTATGGCTAGAGAACCAGCTCCCAAGCCTGTTGACTCGGACTATGAGCGCCAAATCAGGAAACTACATCGAGAACGGCTAAAGAAGGAAGCGAGCTCGAGCTCGAGCCAACAAGCAGCTGGCAAAAATGCGGGAAAACCGTTCCCCAGTTGGGAGAACAAGCGGCGCAAGCGATCCCCCCGCTTGTTGTGCCAACAACACATGAGAGGAGTAGTAAGCGCGCCAAATATTATTGTGGGCAAACCGTTAGCGTTCCCCAGCATGGCGATGTGGTAATAACGGAGGATCATATAATGCAGGCTCAAATGCTCAATATCTCTGTTGGACAACTCCTCGAAATCGAGCCCATGCCTACGCTTAGAGAATCGGAAATAGCATGGAAATATGTCCGGGACCAACCTTTGGTCCATCCAAACAAGGTCAAGAACCTCCCAACGAGAATGTATCAATTGCATCAATGGTACATGAACATTACCAAGATTTCTAATTGAGAGTCCCTCATGGTGAATGTCAAGCATGAGCATTATTACCATGAGAAAGCTCTGGCCATTGAGTATTCAGAACTATTTCAGTTATACAATCAAGACGCACTCGACAAGTCTATCGTCAGTTGCTATTGTCTGTAAGTGATTTATTTCTGTAATTTAAGTCTCAAGCTAGTTATGTAGTGATAATTTTGATATCATTACATGTAATTATCTTCACTATATTATTTTTCTGTGGTATTATATGCAGGATGAAGATGTATGAAATCAAAAAAGCTGGACGCTATGGCGTTGGGTTCATTGACCCAAATACCATTAATAAGGACATATGGAAGATTGAATGTTGTCAAGATGCTGTAGAGGAAAGCATGCTAGAGTTCTTGAAGCGCCTCAATAGCAATGAAGATATACTACTTCCTTACAACTTCCCGTGAGTCACACTGTCTTGTACTACAAATTCTGTTTTTGCTTACTAGCTAGCTAGATGTTAATAATTAAGTGTATACGGTTTACGGTAGTTGATTAATTTTATGCACATGCCCACTTAATTAAGACATGCAAACGTGTGCGTATGCAGTTGGCACTGGGTCTTGTTAGACATTAAAGTTGAGGAAGGAAAAGTTGAATTACTGGACTCACTAACTAAAGAAGATAAAGACTACACCATCGTCAAGGGGATAGTCAACATGTAATTTCAATCATTATTAACTATATCTCGGCCTATTAATTATTAGTTCGTCATTTCCTGATATGAACTATTTAATAACCCCTTTATTAATTTTCTTTGCCGGCGGGCAGGGCATGGGCAAAGTTCATCAAGGTGACTCCAGGCAAGTTGCCAAAAAAGTTGTTTTGGCATCGACCCAAGGTAAGTAATTAAGTAGTACTACCTAGCTACCATCTCTTTAATTCTTGTTTCAATATCATTAATTAATTATCATGCTTGATTAATCATTATCTGATTCAATTCCATTCTCGTAAGGCCCTGAAGCAGGCGTCGGGAATAATTTGTGTGCATTCTACGTTTGCGAGAACATTCGCATGATGACGTGAGAAAGGAGCATATCTGATATATAGGATAGGGTACGTTTGTCAAAACACTATTCACACTATTATCGATATCTAGTCACACAACTAACACACATGCATATTGATCTCCTTCTTAACAGTTCAGAGAGGTGCGGGATAAGCTCCTACCAATGGAGCACATACTAGCACTTCAAGAGGAAATAGCCGGATTTTTGCTCGACCAGGTCATAGATCCCAAAGGAGAATACTATTACCCGCTACCGCCCCATGAACCACTTGTCATCGTGCTCCGGAGGCACCAAAGGCAACATATGTAGGAGAAATTGTATATATATATATATATATACATGTGTATGTGTGAATAATTAATGGTGTTGGTTTGTGAGACATTCGATGATATATATATATATATATATATATATATATATATATATATGTATATAAACACTATTCTGATCACAGGATGAGAATAGTATTCTGATCACAACCTGACCTGCCCCGCTAGTAGTACGTTGAACTTCCCTGTGAACTAGGTTGAACTTCCGCCAACATTGCCCAAATGGAGCTTGCGATATACCGTTGGAAAGCTATGGGCACCAGTATCATGATCCAACTTAAATTTTTGGCAAAATGTAAGCGGTTTAAGAGCAGTTTTGAAAACTATTTTTTCTTCACACAAAAAACGTGAATCGTATTTTCGATCGCATTTCTAAACTGTTTATCGGAATAAGGCATATAATATGGCGTTTGAAATCTGCTGCAAAACCGCTACTTCCACATGTTGAAAGTTTTCTCTAATTATCTATGGTTAAAGAGTAATTTGAAAAAACATACAATTTTGCAAATCGAACAACCGAGTTCGTATTGTCAACGTCATTTCTAAACGGCTAATCCAATTGAAGCATATGATATGGTGTTGCAAAGCTTATGAAAATGCGCTACTCTTTCATTTTGAAAGTTTTTTTCTAATTTTGAATGGTTTAAAAGTAATTTAGAAAACGGTACAAGTCCTACCGAGTTCGTATTTTTGAGCTATTTTTTTAACCTTGCATCCGAATGCAGCAAATGATATGGCGTTGGAAAGCTTGAACAAATGCGAAACTTTTTGGTATGTATTATTTCTCCCAATTCTTTACGGTTTTAAGTCAGTTTTGAAAATGGAGAAAAATGTATTTTCGCCATATGTTTTTCAAACTTTATCGGAATGGCGCGAATAATATACCACTAAAAAGCTACGGAAAATGCGAAACTTTTTCATGTTGACAGTTTTCTCTGATTCCGAGCCATTTTCAAGTAATTTCAAAAATGGCGAGATCGTTCGTTCTGCCTTTATCGCGAAACAGATTCGCCGAAAATGCATCGCGTGAAGTACGTGAACTTCTCGGTATGAAACCTTGAACTTCACTCTATTTTTCACGTGCTTTTTTTCTCATATATCTGTATCCACTGCTCCTAGCTCTCCATCCACTCACCGGAATTGAGCAAGTCATATACCAATGGAAAGCTGCTGTAAACACGCATCTTTTCCGTGTTGATCATTTTTTCATACTCGCAACGATTTTAAAAGTTTTTCATCTGAAATTCATTCAGCGTAGTAGTTGAACTTTTATGCTATTTTCACGTTGAACTTCTGTGACGTATTTTTTTGTACACGCGCCTGAACTTCCCTCTGTACGAACCCGACCTTCGGGCTATCTTCGCAACCGTGTCTCCCCGCGCGAATTATTCTGGTTAGCAGCGTTCTATATGATGTCAGTGTAATCTAGAAAGGTTTTTAGCAACTAAATACCTGTTTTAAATAGGAATCTCTCTCATTGGCGGATTTTGCACTCGGGTTGTGATGAAATTGCGTTTTTTGCAATTTTACTGCCTGATTTGTTCGACCTGAACTTCCCCTAGTGCTAGGTTAAACTTCCGTCAGCATTGCCCAAATGGGGCTTGCGATATACCATTGGAAAACTATGGCCACCAGTATCATGATCCAAGTTAAATTTTGGGCAAAATATAAGCGGTTTAAGAGCAGTTTTGAAAACCGTTTTTTGTTCATACAAAAAATATGAATCGTATTTTTGATCGCATTTTCAAATCGTTTATCGGAATGAGGCAAATAATATGGCGTTGGAAAGCTGCTGCAAAACCGCTCCTTCCACATGTTGAAAGTTTTCTCTAATTCCCTATGGTTAAAGAGTAAATTGGAAAATCGTAAAATTTCACAAATCGAACAACCGAGTTTGTATTTTCGATGCCATTTATAAATGGCTAATCCAATTGAGGCAAATGATATGGCGTTGGAAAGCTAATAAAAATGCGCTACTTTTTCATGTTGAAAGTTTTTTCTAATTTTGAAAGGTTTAAAAGTACTTAAGAAAACGGTTTAAGTTCCATCGAGTTTGTATTTTCGAGCTAATTTTTTAATTGTGCGTTCGAATGCAGCAAATGATATCGCGTTGGAAAGCTTGAGGAAATGCTGTTATATATTGTTTCTCTCAATTCTTTACGGTTTTAAGTCAGTTTTGAAAATGGCTAAAAACATATTTTCGTCGTAATTCCTACAAACTTTGACGGAATGGGGCAAATAATATACCATTGAAAAGCTATGGGAAATGCGAAACTTTTTCATGTTGATAGTTTTCTCTGATTCCTAGCCCTTTTGAAGTAATTTCAAAAACGGCAGGATCATTCGTTCTTCCTTCATCGCGAAACTGTTTCTTCGAAAATGCACCGCGTGAAGAACCTGAACTTCTCGGCACGTGTACTTGAACTTCACTCTGTTTTTCATGTGCTTTTTTGGCTCGTAGCTCAAGTGATATACCGACAGAAAGCTGTTGTAAACACGCAACTTTTCTGTGTTGATCATTTTTTCATACTCACGACGATTTTAAAAAAAAATTCATCCAAAATTCATTCATTGCTGCAATTGAACTTCTTGATGTTTTCGCGTTGAACTTATTGATGTTTTCACTCTGAAGTATTTTTAATAACGATGAAAATCTGAGTTTTCAATAATCATCGAACTTCTCCATCTTTTTAATATGGCCTTCTTGGTTTTATTTCTTAATCATTTTTTATGAATAAAAAAAATTTAAGACACCAAAACAACATTTTTGTGTGTGTTTTTGCATTGGTTTGCACATCAAACCGCGTCATCTTTAGAAATTGAACTTCTCCTTTTCTTTTTATTTTCTTTCAACATTGTTTAGCACGTCGAACCACGTCATCTTTAGAAATTGAACTTCTCCTTTCTTTTTGTTTTCTTTCAACATTGGGTTTTGCACGTCGAACCGCTTCATTTTTAGAAATTGAACTTCTCATTTCCTTTTTGTTTTCTTTCAACATTGGTTTACACGTTGAGCCGCGTCATCTTTGGAAATTGAACTTCTCCCTTTTTATTTTTTTGCATGTTTTATCTTGCATGTTTAAATTTATTTTGAACTTGATGAGAGAACACACTTGACCTTCTCGAACACAACATTTTGACCTTCGCAAAACATAAATTAAAGCCAAACTTTTGACCTACACAACATGTATAATTTTCTCCACTTTTTCAAGAATAAGCGCTGAATCGCCCCGTTAGTTTGACTTGAACTTCTGCTGCACATGAATAAGCTGTTGAAAACACGCAACTTTCCTGCTCAATTAATTAAATTTGAAAACACGCAACTTTCTTGGTGTTATTAAACAGTAAGAAGTCCTAATTATGTAGTAAATATTGAACCGCTCAATTAATTAAATTTGAACTTCTAGAAATTTTTAGGAACGGTGAAGATCCTTTTTTATGAATTTTGTACTCCTTTATTTTTACAATTTGAACTTCTAATTTTTTCAATTTATAAATGGTGAAAATACATTTTTTATGAGTTTTTATTCTCATCCAACTTTTTTTTGGGTTCACCGGTTAAACTTAATAAAACAATATAGTTTCTTTTATTCTCCAAACTTACTATGTTTCATGCAGTGATCCTTTTTGATTTTTTGTAGCATGATACTTTCTTCCTTTTGTTCTCGTTTGAACTTCATCTTTTTTTAATGAACTTCCTTTTTTTGATTTTTTGTGACATGATACTTTCTTCATTTTGTTCTCGTTTGACCTTCGTCTTTTTTAATGATGAACTTCCTTTTTTTTGTGACGTGATACTTTCTTCCTTTGTTCTCATTTGAACTTCGTCTTTTTTAATGATGAACTTCTCGCTTGAGTTTTACATGGTTTTTTCCATGTGTTTTGAAGTGAGAGAGTGAATGAAATCTGCTTGTTTATCTCATTGAAGTTTTTGAATTTTTTGAATGTTATTTTCTTCTTTATTGTCAAGTTTTTCATATCTTGAAATTTAACCATTCTTGTTTTTGAACTATAAGTAGTGAAAATATTAGAGCAAATAGTTACAAATTCTCTTATAAAGTTCTAGTGTGAATAGGAGTTAAAAAATGCAAGCTTTATAGCTGATCATGAGCACTAGGTAAATAGAACGTTGCTTTTTCTCTGAATCACAAGTTATTTTTATCACCGAATAGTAACACACATTTCTTGTCCTCTCACACACCACACGTTTCATATCCACACCACGTAGGCACACTACTCTTTTATCTCTATCACTCCATAATTTTCTTGCTTTGTCTTGTTCCAGGTAACGCCCAAATTGGCTGTGCATGCAAAAACAAGCAGTAGCAGTAGTAACACGGTGCTGGCCGTTCTTCTCCTCTGTTGGCAGTAGGAGAAACGCAGAAATTAAAATGGTGCTGCCGCCGTAGCCTACACCGCACAGCGAAACGTTGCTGTTGCCAGGGCTCCACCAGCTGAACTTTCATCCCGTGCCAAGCTGAACTTTTCCGAACCTGAAGATGTGGTAGAAGAGCAACAACAACAACTTTGATATCTCTGTCGCCCTTGTGGTGTGGAGGGGTGCAGGGAGACAGAGGTAGCAGTGGGGCACCACCTCGGTAGGCTTCGACGGCCAGCGGAAGCAACCAGGTAGATCAGAGAGTCCAGAACTCCAGATTTAAACGACCTGAAACAAACTGACAAACTGTACATGTTTCTAACCCAATAGAACTCTGAACCTTCTGAAGAAAAACCACGGTTCAAACAAGACTGTTACCATAACATTCAGCCCTAGAATATTTACTGAAAAGCAAACACAAATTTAATTGCTCTCCTGTGGCTTCTAACCCAATAGAACTCTGAACCTTTTGAGGAAAAACAATGGGTTGAAGAAGACTGTTACGATAATATTCAGCCGTAGAATATGAACTAGGGCGCAGGTGACGACGCTGATGGGTAAAGGGCGCGACCTGCAACTCAAGGAGACTGTGACCTGCAGCTGGTTAGCACGTCGCCTGCAAGTGTTTCGAACGGCGTCTCCATGGTACAACTGAACTTCAGACATAAAAAGTCAGGAGCTCTTTCTGCAGATTTGGGAGCACTTTTTGCTGTGGATCAGAATCAATTAGATAGAGAATTAGCACCTAGTGATAGACAAACATCATCCAGTCGGGCGTGGACACAAAGCAAAGGCATCACGTAGAACAATAACACAGGCGAGAGAGTAGTTACAGTGGCACCGGAAGGACAGGAAGCAACACACGCGAGAGAGTAGTTGCACTAGCAGCTAGCTACAGAATATTTTCATGGAACAACCAGTGCACGCCCCATTACAAGAGAACAAGGAGATGTAGAACACTACAAGAATTTCCCGGAAGAATAAAAAAACAGAGGGCCACATCACACGTACTCGAAACAAATGGAACTAGTATTCTTGTTCGTGGAGGCATTTCAGCAAACACAAGATATGCACCAATATAGATGATTGGACAAAATTACTTAGCTCGTCATGGTCATTGTGGACCAAGACAATACTTAACTTTCACAATGTACACATACACGTCAAATTGCAAATACTAAGATTGCTGGAGCGAAATGAAAAAATAATACTGAATTTGCTCAACATATACTAAACGAAACACAGACATATTCATCTCGGTGATGCACACAAATTTGAATTGCTAGAGCAAATTGAACTGCCAGCGCTCGGTGAATTGTCTGCAAGGAGGTCGTGAGGTGGAGGAGGGGGCAGTGAGGGAGGTCTCACCTCTGCTGTCAAGCGAGCAGACAGGGAGGACTGCACGCACGGACAAGGTTGGACTGCGCGGTGGATCCCGGCCGGAGCAATGTGTGGTTGCAGTGATGACGGGGTAGGCGGCGACGTGGCGAGGCAGGAGGTGTCGTGTCGAGTGCACGCGGCCGACGGCGTGCTTGGGCTCGCCGGGACGTGGATGCGGGGTGCCAGATCCCGCCCAACGGCGTAGGATCTTGGGGGTGGTGGAGGCACGGGATCCTGTTGGGGGTCGGCAACGGCGCGTCCGCGGGAGGAGATCGCGCAGCGGGGCAACGGCAGGAGGAAGGCGCGCGGCCGCCGGAGAAGACCGGGGGCAGGCCGCGGGCGGAGGTAGGCGCGTGGCCGCAGCAAAAGGGCGGCTGGAAGGCCGCGGGATGAGGCTGCCGATGGCTCCGTTGGAGACGGGCGGCGTCGATTTCGCGGGAGGAGGCCGACGGAAGGTGCGCAGGAGGAGGCCGGTGGACGTCGGCGGCGCTGTGGGAGGAGGATGATGGAATCGTGGGAGGTTAGGGCATCTCCAGCCGTTCGCCCCCCCAGGGCGCCTAAATAGAGCGGTCTGGAGGTGTGCCGGCGCTAGTTCGGCCCCTGGGGGCGACCTAGCTCCCAGTCACGCCCTCACGCACCGGTCCCAGGATGCGGGAAATTTAAACTTGGTCGTTCCCGCTCTCAAAAGACGCCGCAAATCCGGCGATCAGACGTAGTCTGGCGTTACAAAAAACAGAGCGCTGCCGTCGCAAGTTCGCGTGCGCAACGATTCACTCGGCGGGGGCGGCTCCAGGCGTTGGCGGAGTCGGCGTGCGCGGGCTCGTCGTTGGCGGAGCTGCTTCGGTGCTGGGCTGCGTCGGCGCGGCTTCGGCATTGCTGGGCGGCGATGCAGAGGCGTCGGTCGGGCTTGGCGTCCGTGTGGTCGTGGGCGTCGTCGGTGTCGTCGGCGTTGCCATCGGCAGCTCGTTCAGGATGAGGCCGCGCTGCACCAGGTACCACGCCTTGAGCTTCTCATCGTTGCTCTGGAGCATGTCCACCCCGCCCATCAGAAAAGCCATGTCGGTGTTCCTCTTCTTCGCGGCGACGTTCGTCCGGAGCAGGTCGAGCTTGATGGCGTTGTTCTTCATTAGCGACGACCACCGCGCCTCGGTCTTCTCTTCGCGTAGGACGGCCCGGGCCTGGGCGTCGGCGAGGCAATGCTCGATGGACTCCTGCACTCGCGCGGTTCCCGCGTCGGCGCTTTTCCCCTTCTTTGCCAATTTGTGGCCGTCCGGCCGCCCCTCTGACGCGCCCGGAGTCGTCGCGTCCGGCTTGTATATCTCCTTGGCCTTGTCGAGGGCATGTCGGACTTCCGCCCACTTCTCGCACTTGTCAATGCGCTTGTAGATGTGGAGGTGCTTGAAGTCGGCGTCTTGGTTGTCGCCCCGATACATGGCGAACATATGCAGCAGCTGCGCGGAGGGACGAACAGTTGGCGGGCGGCGGGCGTAGGGGACGAAGATATGCGGGCGAACGGCGTGCGTACCTGATCCTCAATGCTGGCGCCGCTCTCCGGGCGAGCCGCGACCTCCTCGACGATTCCATACCATTTGTTGCACGCCAACTGAATATGCCCCAATGGTTCGCCATCGCCTTGGAGCCGCGCTGCATGTAGACGCCTTTGAAGTAGGGGTCGACGAGCTTCCGCTCGTCGAACTCGGCCTTGATGCGGTCCCAGTACGTCTCCAAGCTCCGATTCGCGCCGGTGGTCGGGTCGAGGAAGACGACTTTCCATGCTTCGGCGAGGCATTCCTCTTCCTTGGACGTCCACTTGATGCGCGGTTCGCCTGACGTAGCCGCACGCTTCTTCTTCTTCTGGCGCCCCTTCGTCGGAATAGGAGCCGGCTCCTCCTCCTCCTCCTCCTCGTCCTCCTCCTCCTCAGGTTCCTGCGCGTCGTCGCCGTAGACGTAGCCGAGCTCGGCCTCCATGTCACCGCTGAGGTCCACTACCTCGTCCTGGGTGGCGAACCCGGGAGACGAGGCGGCCGCGGTCGATCCTGTCGGGATGATGTCCTCCATGTCGGCTCCCGTGTCGTCGGCGTCGCCAAGGTGCGAGAAGGGTAGCGGTCCACGGTAGAGATGGGGCATCGGTGTGGACGCGTAGGCGGTGGGCGGCGAGTAGTTGTATGGAGGGTACTGCACGCCGACGAAGGTGGGCGAGGGCGTGCGCGTAGCGAGGTGACCATGAGGGAAGGTCATGTTTGGGTTGAACCCACCATGCGCGTCGCCGTCGGCGTAGCCGGGCGACAATGAACCCCATGGAGATCCGGCGCCTTGCTGCCCCCAGGGCGCGTACTGGGCGTGGCTGACGACGGGCGGATTCATCCCCGCCTGGTCGACCGATGAGGAAGACGCCACCCCGCGCGCCACGTTGTCACGGGCCTTCTTGGCTATGGCCGTGTTCCGCATGTCGGTGGTGACTGCTTCGCGCCGCTGAACTTCCACCCTCCACTCGGTGTTCGACAGGCCCGGTGGCTTCGATGGCGGCGCCCTCGGCTTCCTCTGCTTTGGCTGGGCCACGGCGCCAGTCGCGGTTGCCGCCGCGTGCGGCATGGCGTGCTTCTTCGGCGGCATGGCGTACTTCTTTGCGGCGAGCGGGAGGGGGTTTGGCGGGAGAAAGGGAGAGAATGGCGGGAGGAAGGCGAGCGAGCGGGAGAGATGCGATGGAAAAGCGTCAAGAAACAGCGGGAAAAGGCCCTCGGATCGCCTCCAGGGCGGGCCCACGCGCTTTTTTCGCTTGTGCCAGCTCCCCAAGCGCCCCCCAAGGCGCCGGGTTCGGCCTGGGTCTGCCGGCACCAGTTTTGGCCCGAGCCGGCGAAAAACGGGCTCCTGGGGGCGCGACTGGGGCCTTTTTTTGGCGCCGGCGTGGCAAAATCGCCTGGGGAGGGCCTGTTGGGGGCGCGGCTGGAGATGCCCTTAGATGCAGCGTGCACAGGGAAGGTTGTGGCCGGGTTACTAGGCCGTTCGGCGACGTGCTAATGGGCCGGTCTAGTGTTGGTCTTATTCTCAGGAACACTTCATCGCGCTTATATAGGGGC
This sequence comes from Triticum aestivum, assembly GCF_018294505.1. NCBI lineage: Eukaryota > Viridiplantae > Streptophyta > Magnoliopsida > Poales > Poaceae > Triticum > Triticum aestivum. The sequence continues at coordinate 79,517,361 of NC_057801.1, read as the reverse complement.
CCCGTGATCCGAATAACTATTCTGATCCTGCGATCAGAATAGTGCCACCCTATATATATATATATATATAGTAGCACTATTTCTGATCCTGGTTATACTGATCACAGCGGGCCTATATAGGCCCGATTAGGTGTTCCCAAGATCCCGAAAACGAAAAAAGAGAAAACCTGACCGCTCCATCAAACCCCTTCGACCGGCCCGTTCCCCACGTCTCGACCTTCCCAACTACCCCCATCTCTCGCACCCTCTGCCCCGATCTCCCGCTGCCGATGCCACCCGCCGCCGCCCACCGCTGGCCCTAGCGCGCCGCCCGTCGCCGCCCACCGTCGGCCCCAGCGCGCCTCCCGCCGCCGCCCACCCGGGCCCCAGTGCGCCACCCGCCGCCGCTCACCCCCGGCCACAGCGCGCCACCCACCATTGCGGCTACCATCTGCCTCCACCAGCTCGCCGGGCACCACGCCCTTTCTTCCCACCAGCCTCTGCCATGACCTCTCCTCCCCCCGATGCTCCCCGCGTGCGGCCACCAGGACCTTTCCTCCATGGATCCTCTGCTGCCTCACCACCACGCGCCGCCGCCGAACCATCCCGATCCCCACGGTCTCCCTCGCGTCTCCTGCAACCTCCGGGCTCGCTGCCGCTACCCACCGCTGCCCCACGCTCTCCCACCACGCATGGCCACGTCTCACTTCCTGGCATCTCCCGTGCATCTCTCGTGAAAGTCCTCTGCATATCCGCGGTTGTTGGTCACCATGCGCCCCTACCTGACCTTCATGGGGTGCCAGCCGTGACCTTTATCGCGTGCGTCAGACCACAGGTTAAACTAATGGTTACAACGCTCGCGTGCGGCTCTCCCTCTCTTGTTCTTTCTCCCTGTTTGTATTTATGCCTGATCATTGAAAACAATTCAACATGTAAACTGTATGTACAATTGCCTGCTAGATGAAGCTCAATGTGCAAAATATATTGTTTTCCTTTCAGTGGACATCACCTTCTTCCGGCGTGAGGACGGCCCCTCCTTCAGGGCGAGGTGGATTTGGACTTCAGCAGCAGTACGAAGATCACTTCGGGGACACGGGGCGAACTCAGAAAAATTTGCCGCCCCTCGCTCCGGCGAGCTCAGCTGCTCTGGCCGCCCCTCTCGCTGCTCGTTGCCGAGCACAACAACGCGAGGAGGTCGAGCTTCCCTGCCATGATCGACATGGTGTGCTACCCTTTGCTCTATCATGTGTGTCCGCGCAAGAAAAGTGTTATGCCCGTGGCCTAACAAGTGACCTTCATCCCTGTTAGCTTCTTCTAAGTTCCTCCTGCAACCGTGCAGCGCTCCTAGTGCCCAGCACCGGCGGCGCCTTCCTTCGTGCCTCTCATTGACCTTCCCCATAGACACAGTACAAAAAAGGTTTGGAAGTTCAGCAAAAAGTTTTGGAAGGATGAGAGGCACGGAGGTCAATGAGAGGCACGGAGGAAGGCGCCGCCGGTGCTGGGCACTAGGAGCGCTGCACGGTTGCAGGAGGAACTTAGAAGAAGCTAACAGGGATGAAGGTCACTTGTTAGGCCACGGGCATAACACTTTTCTTGCGCGGACACACATGATAGAGCAAAGGGTAGCACACCATGTCGATCATGGCAGGGAAGCTCGACCTCCTCGCGTCGTTGTGCTCGGCGACGAGCAGCGAGAGGGGCGGCCAGAGCAGCTGAGCTCTCCGGAGCGAGGGGCGGCAAATTTTTCTAAGTTCGCCCCGTGTCCCCGAAGTGATCTTCGTACTGCTGCTGAAGTCCAAATCCACCTCGCCCTGAAGGAGGGGCCGTCCTCACGCCGGAAGAAGGTGATGTCCACTGAAAGGAAAACAATATATTTTGCACATTGAGCTTCATCTAGCAGGCAATTGTACATACAATTTACATGTTGAATTGTTGTCAATGATCAGGCATAAATACAAACAGGGAGAAAGAACAAGAGAGGGAGAGCCGCACGCGAGCGTTGTAACCATCAGTTTAACCTGTGGTCTGACGCACGCGATGAAGGTCACGGCTGTCACCCCATGAAGGTCAGGTAGGGGCGCATGGTCACCAACAACCGCGGATGTGCAGAGGACTTTCACGGGAGATGCACGGGAGATGCCAGGGAGTGAGACATGGCCATGCGTGGTGGGAGCGCGTGGGGCAGCGGTGGGTAGCGGCAGCGAGCCCGGAGGTTGCAGGAGACGCGAGGGAGGCTGTGGGGATCGGGATGGTTCGGCGGCGGCGCGTGGTGGTGAGGCAGCAGAGGATCCATGGAGGAAGGGTCCTGGCGGCCGCACGCGGGGAGCATCGGGGGGAGGAGAGGTCATGGCAGAGGCTGGTGGGAAGAAAGGGCGTGGTGCCCGGCGAGCTGGTGGAGGCAGATGGCAGCCGCGACGGTGGGTGGCGCGCTGTGGCCAGGGGTGAGCGGCGGCGGGTGGCGCGCTGGGGCCCGGATGGGCGGCGGGCGGGAGGCGCGCTGGGGCCGGCGGTGGGCGGCGGCGGGCGGCGCGCTAGGGCCGGCAGTGGGCGGCGGCGGGTGGCGTCGGCAGCGGGAGATCGGGGTAGAGGGTGCGAGAGGTGGGGGTAGTTGGGAAGGTCGAGACGTGGGGAACGGGCCGGTCGAAGGGGTTTGATGGACCGGCCAGGTTTTCTCTTTTTTCGTTTTCGGGATCTCGGGAACACCTAATCGGGCCTATATAGGCCCGCTGTGATCAGTATAACTATTCTGATCCTGTGATCAGAATAGTGCTTATATATATATAAATAGATTTTCTCGTACGTAGAACCGCATATATATATATGCATAACGTGTACAATTTGTAGTATCGTGTACAATTTGTAGTATCGAGAAAATCTATTTATATATATGCATAACGTGTACAATTTGTAGTATCGTGAAATACCAGCAAATAAAAAAAATTGAATGGAAAATAAATCAAAAACCATCCCAAATATTTAGTACCGGTTGGTGTTACCAACCGGTACTAATGCCCTACGCGCACCCGGGCCTGACTCGTGCCACGTGGTGACACTTTAGCACCGGTTCATGACGAAACGGTACTAAATGGGGGGACTTTAGTCCCCACTCTTTAGTGCCGGTTGTCAAACCGGCACTAAAGGCCGGTTCTGCACTAGTGGCCATTGAGGGCAAAGCAGTCATTTTAGTTTTCAAACACAATGAGGTAACGTTGGACTAACAGCCAGTAGTATATAAGTTATAGAATTTGTTTGTGTTTGGTATGTAAGCACTAGAGCTTTGTTCGATGGCAAATGAGCCATTGCCGCGCTTGTCAATGGTATAGAAGCCATTTTCTCGTATATATGTGGTGGTACTATAGCAGCTGCGTACCGGTAGGAGAACGGCAGCCCCAATCGTGTACTGGTCGGCGGTCACAACCACGCAATTGTACCCGTCGCTACTGCGTGTCTTTGCAGATTAGAGAGATATAGATTCAGGATCCAGAGATGGAAGAAGATACCTAGGTCGCCAATGTTACTGTCATTGATCCAAAAATCCCTAGGACTGCCTCCAGCAGCGGGCCCTCCAGTAGCATGGCACCGAGTGTGCGGCCCTTTCATCCTCTTCAACACCGCCAACCGCCTCAAACTACTCCTTTCCTCGCTTATCTCCACCGCTGCTCACCTTTCCATCGGCGCCATTCGTCGTGCCCTTCGTCTGACAACAAAAATATTTTTTTATCAATAGATAAAAGTAAATTCGCTTCTCAAAAAAATACTAAATTCATAATCCATATACGTGTTCATGATCTTATTCCATAGGCATGTTCAGAAATGGCCTTAGAACAAATAAATTTGATCTCGCTATACATACGGAATGTAAAACTTAGATGGTCAGCCTAAAATAGTTCATTTCTGAACGCAAGCAGTACTGAAAACTACATAGCATTCACAACTTCCATAGTAGCCTATGGCATCGGACACTTGCATATTTGAAAGGCTCGTAAGCTGAAAGCTACACGTATCACAAAAAAAACTTCAAATACAGTTGATTATACTCTAGCCCAGCCGGCAGTGCCACTCCCTTGATCAATCATGAGTTTGTGCTTTAGATTCATAAGTTTTGCTGATTCGACACACCGTACACTGCACATTAAAAACATCGATCGTGGACCTGATGGCTCCCGCGTGCGCTGGCTCTGGCGACGCCCCGGTCGCCTCGGCGGCGCCGCCACCGCTGCTGCCCTCGCCCCAGGCCTCGCCCGCTGCCGGCACGCCGGCTCCTCCCTCGCCCCCCCCCCCCCCCGCCGTCGCCTCTGGCGGCCCCTCCGCGTGTGTCCTGGGTTGACCTGGCCGAGGCTGCCGATGTTGCCGCGGGCCGCCCCGTCGCCTGCCGCGACCGCATCCCGCCTCGTCCCCCGGTCCGGCCACCTCTGCCCGTCCCAGCCGGCGGCCCGACTCCCAGGGGTGGGAGTCCGGCCTCCCGCGGGACCGCGCGGCGCCAACGGCAGCCTCCGGGCGCGGGGCTGTCGCCTAGGTCAAAAGGGGATGCCTTGGGGTCTCGGGCCTCCCCCCGGCGGCGTCGTGCTGGCGGCTGGGGCGTCGCCGGCCGCGCTGACCGCGGTGCGGCGCTCGCCTCCTGGCGGTCCCCTGCGCTGCCGACGCCCGCCTCTGCTCCGGCCGGCCCGTCGCCGGCGGCGGCGCTCGCGCTCTCGGGCATCTTAGTCCGGAAATCCCCCTTTCGCCCCTTCATCTCCGCCTTCGGGGCTGCTCCCTCCCTGTCTCCGGCCGGCCGGCGTGCCGGGCCCTGGCCGCGCCGCCCCCTCCCGGCCCCGGCGGCGACCTCCGCGGCGGCGCCTGGGGAAACCCTCGTGCCCCGGTTGGTTGCCCCGGGCTGGACGTTTCGGGCCGCTCTGCTTCTGGGCCGGCCTGCGGTCCATCCTGTTGGGCCTCCCCTCGGGCTGTCGGCCGCTGGGCCCCCAGGTGGGATGCGGGCCGCCAGTCACTGCGTGGGCCGGCCGCCCAGTCCCGCCGCGCCTAGTGCGGCCCAGCGGCGCCCCCCTGGTGCGGCCTGGCCCGCCCCGGCGCGCGATATGGCCTCCAGTAGGGTTTCCCCATGCCTCTCGTGCCCCGCCCGTCGCCCCCCACCCTGCCGCTCCGCCAGCCGCCTCCCTCGTCCCCTCCGGCCGTCGCCTCTCCTTGCCACCCCCTCCGCCGCCGGCCATGCCCCGGGAGTGGGGTGATGCCGATCCTCGCCCGAAGCGGCGGGCGGACGACCGCCGCGACCCTCCGCGCTCATCCCCCGACGGCCTCCGGTGGGAGGCTGACCTCCGCAGTCAGCTCTCCTCCTGCCCGGCTCTTCATTCGCCGGCGCGCGACTCCCGGGACTCCCGTCGCTCCCCTCCCTGCCATTCTCGTCGCTCCCCGCCGCGGGAGGACCGCTCCCACTCGCCGGCCCGACGGGATCCTCCTCGTGGGGACTCTCGGGACCGGGTCGACTTGCCTGGCCGGCGCTCCCCCGCCCGAGCCGGTCTCCGACCCGGTGCTCGCCGGTCCGTGATGGTCGTGGCTATCGCCGGTCCTCTCCCCCGCGCCAGGCTCCCCCCGCTTCCTAGTACACCGCCCCTGACAACCGACGATACCAACCTCCGTGCGCCCAAGCAACCTTCCCGCCCTCCAATGGCGGCAACATGACCCGTGGGCGCCCGGGCGCTAAGAAGAAGAAGAAGGGGCCGCCTCGCCCCCCACCTGCCGCCCCCTCCGCCGCCATGGTGACTCCGGCCTCGGGTGCCGTCGCTGCCTCCGAGGGTCCCCCGTGCTTCAACTATGGCGTGCCAGGCCACTTTCAGGTGGCTTGCCCCAACCCACCGACCTGTTACCTCTGCAAGGAGGCCGGGCACCCCGCGGTTCTCTGTCCGGAGCGCCCGGTCACGGAGGAGATCATGATGTACGGCCACGGCATCGAGGACATGGGATTCTTCCACATCGAGGTGCCGGAGCTCCCGCCTCCCTCCCCCTCGCTCCTGGCCCTTGTGACGGTCGTGGGGGAGGGCGTCGCCACTCCGGCCCTGATCGAGGCCGAGCTCAACCACCTCTATCGATGCAAGTGGGATTGGCAGGTGACATCCACCGTGCCCAACGCCTTCTCGGTGATCTTCCCCGACACCAGGAGCATGGGCTTCTGCACCCGCAGTGACAACATCACCTTGGCCCTCAACGGGATTGTGGTGAACATCTCCGAGCCGAGGTGGGATCCCAAGGCCGTGGCGGTCCTGGACACTGCTTGGCTCCTCATCGCCAGCCTCCCTGACGTGGCCCGGTCTGAGCGGGTCATTCGCAGTATGTCCAAGATCCTGGGCAAGGTGGTGGTGGTCGACGAGCTCTCTCTGCGCAAGGAGGAGGAGGTCCGGGTCAAGGTGAAATGCCTCGACGCCTCCAAGCTCCACACCACGCTTCGGGTCTTCTTCAACGACGACGGCTATGACCTCACCATCTGCCCTGAGCCGCCGAACCATATCGGCCGCCCTCGCCTCTCCGCCAACAGCCTGCAGGGGGACGGGCCCGAGGATGCCGATGGCTCCCATCACCGTCGCCCCCGCCACTCCCGCTTCGACGACAACGAGGAGGACGACGACATCTCTGAGCGCTCCCGCTCCCCGTCTCGTGAGCCGGCCAACCCCCCCTTGGGCCGCGGCGGCTCTGGACAGGGCCCCACCTGGGTTTCCGCTGTGGACCTCGCGGTGGCCCTTCAACTGGCCGCCCTCCCCCCCCCCCGGTGGCGCCCTCTCCCCCTGCCTCGGAGTCGGTCAGTGACATCTCGAGTGTGGGTTTGCTCGTCGTGCCCCCGTCTTCGCCCCGCTATCCGTCCGCCGACTTCGCTTACCGCCCCTCTCCGTTGGGCCCGGAACCTCCATCCCCATGGCTCCGACCCCCCGATCCTCACGGGTGGTGACGGCGGTACCCCACCCCTCGGAGAGCCCTCTCCGGTGCCCCCGCCCGCGGGGGAAGCGTCGGGCGACACCCTGGAGCTTGTCGCCCCGCCCCCCCCCCCCCCGCTGGTGGCCTCCGACGCCCACCCCACCTCCCCGGCCTCCCCGGCTTCGGCGGTGGCCGTTGTCGTCACCACGCCAGGCTCCGCGGTCCCTCCTCTGACGGTGGCATACGCCAGGCGGCCCCGCTCCTCCTCGACGCTGGTGACTGCGTCTCGCCGCATCGCTCGCCTCGATGCGGCTCGCCCGCCCAACGCCTTGGTCCCGTCCATCGCCGAGCGGGCTGAGATCCGGGCGGCTGCCCGGAACCTCGAGTCAGGTGTGGATCCCGCCCTTCCCAGTTCTTCTTGTTGTTCCTTTTCCGCGCTTGAGGCCGTCCCTCTTCGACACCTAGCCAAAGTGGCCACTGACTCGACCATCGTCTTCAGGGGGGAAGTGGGTCCCCCCTTAGAACAGATCGCGGCCATTAGGGCTCGCGAGATCCTTGATGGCAAGTTGGCTGAGACTCGAGCTCGCCTGCGTAGGACCCCCGAGGAGCAGACTACACGTATTGCTGGTCAGCCCCCTCCGGCGGTCGACAGGACCATTCGTGGGCGCACTCGGTCCCGCACCGCTGCTCTCCACGCCCAAAGCGCATCTCGTGTTCTGGGGTCAAGCAGCCCCCCGATGGGGGTTTAGATGTGGGCCTTTTTTTGGAACATCCGCAGCTTCGGCCATGATGGCCGTCGCCGCCAACTCGTCGAGTACAAGCGCGACGAACACATTGACATCATTGCGATCCAGGAAACCATGCGTACTGAGTTGTCCCTTCATGAGCTTGATTGCCTCAGCTCCCACCTTTTCGCCTGGCACTGGCTCCCTTCTAGTGGGACCACGGGCCACTCCGGTGGCATCCTCTTAGGGGTTAAGGATGCCACCTTCGAAGTGGGCGGCATGGATCGGGGCGAGTTCTTCGTTAGTATGGACATCTTTGAGCGGGCCCTGAACTTCAAATGGGAGGTCGTGATTGTTTATGGTACGGCGAATCACCGCCGTTCCCCGACCTTCCTTGCGGAGCTCCACCTCCCTCCTCCCAGTAGTTGTGGGCGGAGATTTTAACCTCATCCATTCGCCGGATGAGAAGAATAATGATAGGATTAACCTTCCCCGGATGCAGTTGTTCAACGACTGGATTGCGGAGCTCGGCCTCCAAGAGATCGAGAGAATGGGGGCGAGATTTACCTGGACTAACCGCCAGGCCGACCCGACACGATCCGTGCTGGATTGTGTCCTAGTTTCCCCGGAATGGGAATTGAGGTGCCCCCTGACCTCGCTGCGGGCGATCACCCGCATTGGGTCGGACCGCGTCCCTCTCCTCCTATCCTCTGCGGACGAGCGCCCCACCTGCCCGCCGCGGTTTAGGTTTGAGTCCTTTTGGCTCAATCAGGCCGGCTTTCGGGATGCGGTCTCGGCTCGTTGGACGCTTGCTCGCGCCTCCCCCATCGCTCCATGTCCGCCGTCGACTCGTGGCACTTCTGCGCCAAGTTTGCCGGCCAATTCATGAAGGGCTGGGGTGCCAATCTTGGCCGTGACCTCCGCGAGCGTAAAAGATCTCTCCTGCTGGCTATCCAAGCCCTGGATGCACGGGCCGATTCCTCTGGGCTTTCTCCGGATGAGTGGATGCTGAGATATGACCTTGAGGATCAGCTATCCTCCATCTACACCGATGAGGAGGCATACTGGAGGGTGCGTGGTACCCAGCGATGGGTGCTCCGCGGTGATGCGAGCACTGCTTATTTCCAGGCAGTTGCGAATGGCCGACGCCGTAGAAACTCCATCCACTGCTTATGGGAGGATGACGCCCCCCTTGTCCGTCTCGTGGCCATTCGGGCTCATGTAGACGGCTTCTACAAAGCCCTCTTTACCCCCACCCCTCGGGGTGGGGCTAGTCTCGCCCCCGACACTTGGACGGGGGCGCAGTTGGTCTCCGATGAGGCCAACGCGGCCCTTGTTGCCCCCTTCGCCAAAGACGAGGTCCTTGCGGCCATTAAAGGAATGAACCCCTCCTAGGCCCCGGGTCCAGATGGCCTGCCTGTTGCGTTCTTTAAAACATTCTGGTAGACAGTCAAACCGGAGGTCATGGCCTTATTCGAGGAGTTCTATTCAGGCTCTATGGACCTGGGACGCCTCAACTATGGGATCATTACCCTCATCCCAAAGGTCCCGGGCGCCTCTGATATTCGCCAGTTCCGTCCCATCACTGTGATTAACGTGATATTCCGAATCCTGGCCAAAGGATACGCCAATAGGGTGACCCTGCTTGCTAACTCGATCACTCACCCGAACCAATCAGCCTTCATCCAAGGCCGATTTATTCAGATGTCGTGTTGGTCTTCCATGAAGTCCTTCACGAAGTTCGGGTGAAACATCATCGCGCTGCCTTCCTGAAGCTTGACTTTCATAAAGCCTATGATACTGTCCACTGGCCTTTCCTTCGGGAAGTGCTGCTGCGTAAGGGCTTTGACGACCGCTGGGTGACTCGTGTGATGCAATTAGTCTCCTGTGGGCGGACTGCGGTGAACATCAACGGGGAGATTGGGCCATACTTCCCCACTCTTTGTGGGGTTCGTCAGGGTGACCCATTCTCGCCGTTCCTGTTCAACATGGTGGTTGATGCTCTGGCCGCCATCCTGGATAAGGCTAAGGGTGCCGGCCATATCCATGGCATTGTCCCCCACCTAGTCGGAGGGGGAGGGGTCTCCCTCCTTCAATACACGGATGACACCATAATAATGGTGGAAGGTTCTACTCAGGACGTGGCTAACCTGAAGTTCCTCCTCCTGTGCTTCCAGCAGATGTCGGGCCTAACGATCAACTTCGATAAGAGCGAAGTGATGGTTCTAGGCTACCCTCCGGTGGAAGCTCAGGCTATTGCTGACCGCTTGAACTGTCGGCTGGGGTCTTTCCCCACGACCTATCCGGGGATCCCCGTTAGTGATTCGCGCCTCACTGTGGCGGACCTCCGCCCTACGGTGACCCGTATGCAGCACCGCGTCGAGCCTTGAAAAGGGCGTTGGCTATCGAAGGCTGCGCGTGTGATTCTCATCAACTCCTCACTCGCCAGCCTTCTTTGGTTCCTCATGAGCTTTTATAGCCTCCATGAAACGCTGCACACGGAAATTGCCAAGTACCAATCCAGGTTCTATTGGGCTGGCGACGATGACAAACAGAAGTACCACATGGTTAGTTGGCAGGACATTTGTAAACCCAAAGACCATGGGGGTCTTGGGATTCTGTCCTCCCGCCGCATGAACATCGCCCTCCTGACCCGGTGGTTATGGCGTATTGCTAATGGGGATGGAGGGTTGTGGCTCACCATTATCCGCAACAAATACCTCCGTGGACAGCCTCTGGCTTTCTGTCAGCGTTCGGGCGGATCACAGTTTTGGCAGGCCATCGTTCAGCTGCTTCCTGTGCTTCGCATTGGCACGTTTAAAATACATGGATGAAAGGAAGAGAACCAGGTAGACTTGGTTCTCATAGCATCTGAATAAAAAGAAGCAACATTTGCTTTTTACATAACCCATATAACTCATATGTGAGTCAAGGATGCATATTAGTTTGGTTTTCTTAGAAATACATGGATGAAAGTGAGTAGCACAAGGCAGACCAGCATATGAAAGAACTTGAATTAAAAAAAATAGCACCTATTGTGTGCTTCAAGAATGAACAATTGTTTTCTATGAATGTTGCAGCTTTTATGTACCCCTAACGAGACATAGTATAATTATCCCTATGATTCTCCAAATAGATTACAAAATCTTTGGAATTCTTGAACAAGCCCCAACAAACAAATCATCAAAAAATAGACCAACAGCGATATAACAGGGAGCAAACATTACCAGGAAATTTGCAGGTGAGGTTGAGATTTGCTTTGTTGTTTGTCTGGCAGCGATCAGTGATGGAATAGGCTTGGTGGACTTGGTGACACACACATGAGCCTCTTGGTCCTCAACGGCGGCGATGGCGGACGAATGAAGCTATGAATGGATAACTTGTATAATACATCAAGCTATGAATGGATAACTTGTATAATACATCAAGCATGAATCCTCAACATGCCAATTTAGGGCGTGTTCGGTAGCCCTCCTCCACCTCAAACTCCTCAACTCCACATCCTGTAGCCAGCAGCCAGCTTCTCGTATAAACTCCCAGAGTTAGCCGAGCGTTCGGGAGCACAGATTCTCGTATAAACTCTCAAAGTTGGTCAAATTTTCCATCTAGCTCTCCCGTGCTCCGCCGCCTTCCTCATGCCGCTCCTGCGCGTCCGCCACGGCGCACTCTGGGACGCGTTATGGGAGTGCAGGCTGCTGTGCGCCGTCCCGAAGGAGAGGTGGTCCTCCACGTGCCAGCTGCTTCCCCTCGGACTCAGCTCCGTCAAGGGCGAAGCGTGCTTCAGGCCGGGCCAGCGAGGGGAGTGTCCGACGGCGTGGTCTCGGTGGGGCGGCGGCGGACGGCGACTTGCGGAGGAGGAGCTCGGGCTGCTCCTTGCGGCGGCTATGTTTTTTGTGGGGCAGGAGGACGAGAGGGGATCGATTGGGCCGGCCCTCTGTTCGCTCGCTCAGACGCTCGCATCCTCCTACCGGTTCATCAAATGACTTGGCGGTGGCAGTCTCAACGTAATTTCACTCAACTCTCGCTTCCCAGTTTTTCTGGAGCCCGGGTTTTCCAACTCCAGGACTCCGTCAAATTTGCACTATCAGATTAGCCGGCTTCTCCCTCGCAAAACCAGGAGTTAGACCGTTCGGCTGCACTCCGCACGTGGAGTCGAGGAGTTGAGAAGCCAGAGGGCTACCGAACAGGCCCTTAGTGTACCTCGGAAGAAGCACATGCAGTAGGGGCTGATTTAGCTTTGAAGAAGTTATGGATCTGAAACGGCCACCAATACCGAGCTCACCAATAATCCATTATACATATTTGCAATATAGACCAAAAATCCATTCGGTCCTGGAATTTTACAATATATATTTTCTGTTAGTTTGTTCTAATCTATTCTCCTTTTGCGTCCATGGATCTCAAAGACTGGATTGGATGCTAGGGAATAATTGGCGGGTGATCCTCAGTCATCATCTTACCTCCCTGTTATTATATACTAGCCCCGCCCTCGCGGCGGCACGCCGCCGCCTCATTGATGTGTCATGACGAAATGTGTTAGGTGATAGTAATGCTAGTTTGCTATTTTCTTTTATTTGACTAATTTGAATTTAAGAGGAAAAATGTATTTGTGCAATTTGGGGGTTACAATAAGGCAAGCTATGTATAAAGGTGAGAATTGGAAAGCATAGGTTTTAATCATCACATGATCGATATATTTTACAAAGTAGTAAACAGTGCTATTCTTGTACTAAGATCAAATGTTTTACTTGTATCATTCTAGTGCAGCCCCCTGTGGGATTGGTGTGCTTCCTATTCGAGGACAGAGTGGGAGTGTGAAGACGGTCTAAAAACTGAATAAACCGAAGGCAGATCTTCAGAACCCTTTTACGTCCGGTCTCCTCTCTTTGTGGAGGGTGAGGGCTTATTTGCATGCCATCCGCTTGCCATTCCTTGTTTCTTGCCTGATCCTGTCTGTGAAACAATTATAAGAATTGTGCCGAGCGCATCAGGGTTGTAGCCGTTGATGCTCACGTCGTGCAGTGGTGTTGAAGTGCAGCTTGCCCGGCATTCTCTTCGGCTGACACTTGCATCGGAGCCGGGTTGCCTCGGAAGATGTATGTATGCATTTACGCCTCCCCTTATACTCATGGGACGTCCATCTTGATCCACACTTGAACATTGCCGATGGGGTAATGATCCTAGCATGATAAGAATTCCTATCAAACCCAACAATCGCAAACACAAATGGCTCAAAAGGGCGAACTGTACTTTGTCAGAAAAAAAGAGCAAACTGTATGCTGAGATAAACAGCCACAACTCGAATGCACATTTATATACAGAAGCGTGAGCGGTCAACGAATACGCTCCTATCATAGGGACAGTCAACTACTCCCTCGGTCGCAAATTACTTGTCTTAGATTTGTCTATATACGGATGGAGATAGTACAACTCGACTATTTCACTATCCCGAGATAACAATATAGCAGCGATAATTCATAAATTCAAAGCAAGCTAGAACCTAGACATTCAGGCCACTTCGTAATTTACTTGATTTGTGAGAGCTCTGCAAAAGGTAGAAGGGGGGATTTCAGCCAAACATGCATCACATACAAAATGTAGTTTCCTCATGGGCAGAGAAACCCACAATGCTCCTTAAAATTCTCAAGCAATAAGAATAGATCAGAAAAAGGCTCGTAAAATGCAGCGATTTGTTGTTCGTATTTAAAAAGGCCGGACCGATGCTCGTACGAATGCAAGATACCACTATTGAGATTTGTTTGATGGTGCCCACCGACCATCCTCATGGTGCAGTGTTGCCGGTGTTGGCTCGGCAAGCCATTTTCTCATGCCTTGTCTGCACTGTGCCAATATTTATACAGCAAGATGGACTGTACTATGCCAGAATTTATAGTGAAGATAATTTAGGCCGCAAGATGAATTGCACTATGCCAAAAATTATAGTGCAAGGTAGACTAAATTTCAGCTATCGGTCTACACGATGCTATAATTTATACAGCAAGATAGACAAAACTTCATCTATGAAGCTATTAGCTTAACCTGCAAAAAGAAAAATTAGCTTAACGTCCAACTGTACATTACTGCAACATGCAAGAAGACTTAGTTGTGCCCATAACATGCACACTATGATGTCAGTAGCTGAAATATGAAGCTTTGTTGCCGTCCCTTTCTCTAAGGTTCGAAAATGTGGGTATAAAATGATAACAACCAACCACAGTCAATGAAATGAGCCAGAACAAAACCATACCATACTAAACCGTAGCTAGTTGGTCATAATTCGCAATGCCACGTATCATTTAAACACAATTTGTATTGGAAAATGGAAGAAAATTATAGAGCAGAGCAAACCCTCACTTAAAAGAGGAGTTAAGAGAGTTAGATTTTGCAAACCAATATCAAGCAAAGCTAACTAAGCTGAATTCGCTGATAAAAATACATGGTCTGTTACTGTTTCTGTCTTCTTTCCTTCTGAATATAAACAATCTGCTATGCATGACTATCTATATGACCTTGATTTCACATCTTTGGTGACAATCCTGTAATGTACTGATTATTGCTGAGATGGCCATGCCTTAAAAATACGCTATACATACATCAAATCTTTCCGGTCTATGTACGGCGGAACAATATAGTTCATTGATTTCTCTTCCATTTTTAATCTTCATGCGGATGCAGATGAAGGCAAACAAATGATTGCAGGAGGCAAACCATTACAAAAAGATAAAAATATATAGATCTGAATTCAGACCCGGGAATCAAAATTCCAAAGATAGGTTTAATTTCTTTAAAATAGATACTTCATACATGAGTCCTTCTAATACTATGCAGCGAGAACGCAACATTGTTTTGTTTATAATGGCAGGAATCGATGTTTCCAAACCCTTCAGGGCTGATGCAATTCTGTCAAATAACACTGCTGTTGCTGCAGGGACTGAAATATTTGAGAAAGAATCAGTAATCCAAATTCAAATAATTTATATCAGTCCAATTCTGCAAAAAATGTATTCATAAATTCCAGGGAGAATCACATAAATTCATTCATACAATCTAGGTATTTATACAAAATTTGATCGAACAAATCGTGAGCAAAGAGGTAGATACAAACTTCAAATAAGTGCAGCCCACGCAGTTAATGGAGATACATAGTTCCATCATGAACAGGGCAAGAACTCACATGTAAGCCACCTTGTATATTCAGACTTGACGAATTTGCAGGACTAAGTAAACCTTCCATAATGCAGAACTAAGTTGCAGGCCTAAGTAAACCTGTCCCAACCAACAAATTTCACTCAAATCACACAGGCAGACTTCGTAATTTTATGAAAAATCAAGAACACAAAGCTTGAACGAATTAATCACACTACATAGTACATCCCTACATTCACCCAGGGAAATTGTTTCTAGATCGAAGCCTGAAGTAGGAGCCTGCACTCTGCACCCAAGTATGACCATCACAATCAGCTCGCCGCATACTAATCAGTGAATAGAGGACGCAAAAGATTTGCAGGTATAATAGGGAGATTTCGCCTCACCCGTGGCCGTGGGATCAGCCGGTTAGCCGATCGGAGTGACACGGACGACCTCTGCGGCGTCAAAAACGAACCAGACCTTGACAGTCACATCGCCCCCTGTCATGACCACCAGACCTCGAGCAGCCACAGCACCCCTTGCCCATGGTCACCCTCACGTTGAGCTAGTCCACCTGTTGTCATTCCTGCAGCTGTGTATTGCTGTCGATGGACCTCCTGAAGATCCCCAAGCGCTACTCTTGACGCAAGATACAGACCTCGCCGGCTATTGTACATGCAGCATCGCACCAAGAGAAAGTGACGGCGAGGCTCACCTCAGGAGGCAGCGGTGAGGCCCGCGCGCCTCCAATCGCTCCCCACGCCGCCGCCATGCCAGCACCTCCTTCGGCCACTTCACCGTGGCCGCTCCTCCTCCCATCCCTCTCAGCTCTCGCACATCTCCATCGCCTTGACACGAAGGCAGAGCAACGGGGAGATGGGGCGCCTCCTCGCGTCGGCTTCTGCGCTATCCTAGTAGAGGCGGCAGCTTGCCACGATGACGACGGGCAGAGGGCTCCGGTAGAGCGTGGGACGGCAGCATGCTGGTGGCCTGGACGGGCACGAGACCTAGACACATGCGGCGCGGGACGGCTTGAGGCGTCGAGGAGGAGCCAGGTGCGTCGACGGAGCGCCAGTAGGCTGGGCGAGGGGCATCTCGATGCATCGGCACGTCCTTGGCCCTGCACATCGGCGAGGCACCGCAACCGGCGAGATCAAGGAGAGCGGCTGGTGCGCCGCCCGACTTTGGAAGACCACAGCTCGAGAGTGGGCGAGGCGGATGGCGAGGGAGGGTAGCCTTTTTATTAGCCCATACGGCGGTGGAACAACGGCAAGCGGTGGTGGTCATGATCCCACGAGAGTCTTCGGGATGGACACGCGGCAAGAATTGAGAGGTATGAAATAGGAACCAACGGGATTTCACGAAAGTCTTCCAAAGATGAAGACGCATCGTCCGCACGTGTAAAGGATTAAGAGAGATGGGCGAAACCAATCCAGCAACTGCAGCTCTACCAAATCGCTAAAGGCACTCCAAAACATATCCCAACAGATCCCCAGTAAATAACGTGTCGCCTTCCCATTGGTCTGTTTTCCACTGATAGAAAAAAGTCAAATCCAGATAAATCAAACCTAGCTAGGTGTAGTATATTTAGAATTACTCCCTGTGTCCTATAATGTAAGATATATTTTGACACTACACTAGTGTCAAAAAACGTCTTACATTATGAGACGGAAGGAGTAGGTTTTTTTCTTTTTTTTATATGCGTTTAGGATTTTTCTTCTTGCTTCAAGTGGATCATGCTATGCGAAGTACGGATGCAAGAGGTTGTTATGATCGAAGTGCAGGGTTATATACCAATTTTTTAAAGGATTGATTAAGAGAGATTGACCAACTTCGGCGAACTTTTCCTGTTAAAAGTACATGAATTCTAGGCAAAAAATATTTGGGCATGAGGTAATCACAGCATCATTGGTCTCAAATATATGTGATACATGCTCCCGTCATGCTCAGCTGATAGTTTCAAATATTATGAGCCGATGGAAATTTATTGGAGTATATATACTCCCTCCGGTCCATTTTACTCCGCATATAAGTTTCATCTAAAATCAAATTTAGTAAAGTTTGACCAACTTTATTGAAAAGATAACAACATTCTAATATGAAACCAATATAGTTAGATGCGCCATGAATTTAATTTTCATAATGTATAACTTTAGAATTTTAGTATTATAGATGTTGGTATTTTTTTACACAAACATGGTCAAACTTTACGGAGTTTAACTTAAGACAAATCTTATACGTTGAGTAAAAAGGACTTGAGCGAGTACATACATGAGCTGGATGCAAAATTTGTAGGAGCTTGTGCAAAAATTTGAGGTTGTTCAATCAAGGCCTTGCTTGCACATAGTTTTGGAGAGCCTATGTCCACGGGTCCTATGAGCCAAGTACTATCTGTCTGGATCCATTATTGACACAATCTTCACAGGGAATGGTTCGTCGACATGTGCAACCATTGAATATGGGTTAGAGCTAGCTAAGCAGGGGTGCGTCTGGCATGTTGGCACTGAAGAAAACATACACATATGGCAATGATCCTTGGATCCCAAGGGAACCCTCCTTTAGGCCGATCACACAAAAACGTCGATGCAGACTAAAATGGATGGCAGATCTCCTGAATGTCGATGGCTCTTGGAATACGTCGCTTCTCACACAACATTTCCTTCCAGCATATGTCTTCGAGAACCTGTGTAACTACATTTTTTTGTAATTATTTGAAACATAAGTTCATCTCACCTTAAGGGCTTCTTTGCAAACCGCACAAAACCTCGCCTAATTTTTTTAATTATTTGAGGATAGACAATTAAGAAGGGCTTCTTTGCAAACCGCAACATGTGGTTTGCAGGTAGTTTTTTTGCAAAAGAATTGAGCATGGGGAAGAATTGACTAAGGCAAGGGCTAGGCAGAACTGAGTTTTACTTATGGACAGAATAGTAGGAAGCAGCAAAATAGTTGTTAAAAAGATAGATATGTGGATTATTATAATTCGTTATATTCTATATCTGATTTATAACAGGTACGTACTCGTTGGTAGGCTCGTGGGTTTCTGTTTCATCACTCTGCAGGTTAAATATTCACATAAATTCTGAGCATGTCAAAGAGAAAGGATAAACTACATATAGACATTTCTAAATTTAATAATGGCTTAGGAGTTTGATTTCTGCTCCGTGGCTCCCTGCATAGTGCAGGTTTTCGATCATTTTGAAATTTTCTGTCAACAGATGAATAGCAAAACAAGTGAGTCACTAATTACAAATGTATAGAACATCCAAATTAAAAGGCTACTAGATACGTAATACCTTATCGCAGGCCCTTCCACTGACGACTGAAGTGGGGCACAAGGAGGCAATTTCTTGAACAAGTTCATGCATCTGATTATATGTTCCAGGGATAAGAAAGATCTACAAATATCAAGGAACATGCAAGAATTTTTCTTTTCGTTATACTTACCTCGTTGGACATGTATGCCTCGTCAGGATTATCTACTATTGGCGACAGTGTTCCGTCGTAGTCCAAGAAGCTATCGTCTTGCCCTGCCAGTTGGTTGTGATTTTGTGAAAGGAATCGATAGCAGAAGGACGTTTAGCCTGCAATAAAGCAAACATTAGAGATAGTATCATTGTTGGCAAAACAATGGAGCATGGGGAAGTTGACTAAGGCAAGGGCTAAGGGGGCCATTGTCCCCCTCCCCCCGCATAATCGGTGTTTCAGTTTTAAAAATTCTGAGCGCGTAAATATTTACGTAAATTCTAAGCGCGTCAAGGAGAAAGGATAAACTACATATAGACATTGATAAATTCAATGTACATTTATTGGTGCAGTTCATGAAAGACATGCTTCCAGTGGAAGAAAAAGTTTGAACAATGGATGACAACACATGCTAGGGCTGAAGAATGGCACAGCAACACACAGATCAATAACACCAGCACTAAAATTGGTACAGAGCTTCTCTGGCTTCCAGCTCCTCGAGTAAGGGTACCTACGGCTTCCAGAACAAATTAATTTCGTGGTGAAGTCAAAGTGATAGATATTTCTGCATATGCCTTTACTGAATGGATGAACTGTATGCAGAAATCCCCTGCAAGTAGTACAACTCGACTGTTTCACTATCCCGAGATAACAATATAGCAGCGATAATTCATAAATTCAAAGCAAGCTAGAATCTAGACATTCAGGCCACTTCGTAACTTACTTGATTTGTGAGAGCTCTGCAAAAGGTAGAAGGGGGGATTTCAGCCAAACATGCATCACATACAAAATGTAGTTTCCTCCTTATGGGCAGAGAAACCCACAATGCTCCTTAAAATTCTCAAGCAATAAGAATAAACCAGAAAAAGGCTCGTAAAATGCAGCGATTTGTTGTTCGTATTTAAAAAGGCCGGACCGATGCTCGTACGAATGCAAGATAACACTATTGAGATTTGTTTGATGGTGCCCACCGACCATCCTCATGGTGCAGTGTTGCCGGTGTTGGCTCGGCAAGCCATTTTCTCATGCCTTGTCTGCACTGTACCAAAATTTATACAGCAAGATGGACTGTACTATGCCAGAATTTATAGTGAAGATAATTTATGCAGCAAGATGAATTGCACTATGCCAAAAATTATAGTGCAAGGTAGACTAAATTTCAGCTATCGGCCTACACGATGCTATAATTTATACAACAAGATAGACAAAATTTCATCTATGAAGCTATTAGCTTAACCTGCAAAAAAGAAAATTAGCTTAACGTCCAACTGTACATTACTGCAACATGCAAGAAGACTTAGTTGTGCCCATAACATGCACACTATGATATCAGTAGCTGAAATATGAAGCTTTGTTGCCATCCCTTTCTCTAAGGTTTGAAAATGTGGGTATAAAATGATAACAACCAACCACAGTCAATGAAATGAGCCAGAACAAAACCATACCATACTAAACCGTAGCTAGTTGGTCATAATTCGCAATGCCACGTATCATTTAAACACAATTTGTATTGGAAAATGGAAGAAAATTATAGAGCAGAGCAAACCCTCACTTAAAAGAGGAGTTAAGAGAGTTAGATTTTGCAAACCAATATCAAGCAAAGCTAACTAAGCTGAATTCGCTGATAAAAATACATGGTCTGTTACTGTTTCTGTCTTCTTTCCTTCCGAATATAAACAATCTGCTAAGCATGACTATCTACATGACCTTGATTTCACATCTTTGGTGACAATCCTATAATGTACTGATTATTGCTGAGATGGCCATGCCTTAAAAATACGCTATACATACATCAAATCTTTCCGGCCTATGTACGGCGGAACAATATAGTTCATTGATTTCTCTTCCATTTTTAATCTTCATGCGGATGCAGATAAAGGCAAACAAATGATTGCAGGAGGCAAACCATTACAAGAAGATAAAAATATATAGATCTGAATTCAGACCTGGGAATCAAAATTCCAAAGATAGGTTTAATTTCTTTAAAATAGATACTTCATACATGAGTCCTTCTAATACTATGCAGCGAGAACGCAACATGTTCTGTTTATAATGGCAGGGATCGATGTTTCCAAACCCTTCAGGGCTGATGCAATTCTGTCAAATAACACTGATGTTGCTGCAGGGACTGAAATATTTGAGAAAGAATCAGTAATCCAAATTCAAATAATTTATATCAGTCCAATTCTGCAAAAAATGTATTCATAAATTCCAGGGAAAATCACATAAATTCATTCATACAATCTAGGTATTTATACAAAATTTGATCGAACAAATCGTGAGCAAAGAGGTAGATACAAACTTCAGATAAGTGCAGCCCACGCAGTTAATGGAGATACATAGTTCCATCATGAACAGGGCAAGAACTCACATGTAAGCCACCTTGTATATTCAGACTTGACGAATTTGCAGGACTAAGTAAACCTTCCATAATGCAGAACTAAGTTGCAGGACTAAGTAAACCTGTCCCAACCAACAAATTTCACTCAAATCACACAGGCAGACTTCGTAATTTTATGAAAAATCAAGAACACAAAGCTTGAACGAATTAATCACACTACATAGTACATCCCTACATTCACCCAGGGAAATTGTTTCTAGATCGAAGCCTGGAGTAGGAGCCTGCACTCTGCACCCAAGTATGACCATCACAATCAGCTCGCCCATACTAATCAGTGAATAGAGGACGCAAAAGATTTGCAGGTATAATAGGGAGATTTCGCCTCACCCGTGGCCGTGGGATCAGCCGGTTAGCCGATCGGAGTGACATGGACGACTTCTGCGGCGTCAAAAACGAACCAGACCTTGACAGCCACATCGCCCCCTGTCATGACCACCAGACCTCGAGCAGCCACAGCACCCCTTGCGGCCTTGCCCATGGTCACCCTCACGTTGAGCTAGTCCACCTGTTGTCATTCCTGCAGCTGTGTATTGCTGTCGATGGACCTCCTGAAGATCCCCACGCCGCTACTCTTGACGCAAGATACAGACCTCGCCGGCTATTGTACACGCAGCATCGCACCTCAGGGTGGACGGGACGAGCGGGCTTCTGGCCTGGACCGCGGCCCGTTATGGACCGGACCGTACGGGCCTGGCTCGCTAGATAATATGGCCGGTCCGGTCCGTGAAAACGAGACCGAAATTCGGTCGGTCCGGTCCGGTTAAAGCTCGGTACGGCTCGGAGGACCGAAGGCCCAGCCCAATAAAGCTAATCAGAAGAGCCCAGCCCAATAAAGCTAATAAGAGGGGCGTGCGTGACCTAGCGAACTGCCACTGCCTCCTCTTCCTCGCACGCGCCGTCCCTCTTCCTCCCCTGCGCAGCCCCTCTTCCTCCCCTGCGCCGCCGTCTTCCTCGACTTCCTCTCCCGGCACAACCTCGCGCCGCCGCGCCTCTACCTCTCGCCGTCGTCCCCTCGCGCCACCACGCCTCTGCCTCGCGCCATGCTGCTCCCTCTCTCTCCCGTGCCTTTCTCTCGCGCCACCGTGCATCAGGTGCTTCTTCTCCGGCTCCGGCCACCGTGTTGCTACTCCGACCACCACTCCGATGTCCTGGGCCCACATGGCAGTGACTGGACGGCGCCAGGACCGCCAGGACCGCCGGTCCGCACCGAGCTTCATGCCAGCCGGTCCGGTCCCTGTAATCAGGACCGCTGCACAGCTCGGTCCGGTCCGGCCCGGACCGCCGGCGTCCGGTCCAAACGGCGGCTCGGACCGGGACCGGACCGGCCTGGACCGTGTCCACCCTGAATCGCACCAAGAGAAAGTGACGGCGAGGCTCACCTCAGGAGGCAGCGGCGAGGCCCGCCTCCAATCGCTCCCCACGCCGCCGCCATGCCAGCACCTCCTTCGGCCACTTCACCGTGGCCACTCCTCCTCCCATCCCTCTCGGCTCTCGCACATCTCCATCGCCTTGACACGAAGGCAGAGCAACGGGGAGATGGGGCACCTCCTCGCGTCGGCTTCTGCGCTATCCTAGTAGAGGCGGCAGCTTGCCACGATGACGACGGGCAGAGGGCTCCGGTAGAGCGTGGGACGGCAGCATGCTGGTGGCCTGGACGGGCACGAGACCTAGACACATGCGGCGCGGGACGGCTTGAGGCGTCGAGGAGGAGCCAGGTGCGTCTGGGAGAATGAGACGACGGAGCGCCAGTAGGCCGGGCGAGGGGCATCTCGATGCATCGGCACGTCCTTGGCCCTGCACATCCGGCGAGGCACCGCAACCGGCGAGATCAAGGAGAGCGGATGGTGCGCCGCCCGACTTTGGAAGACCACAGCTCGAGAGTGGGCGAGGCGGATGGCGAGGGAGGGTATCCTTTTTATTAGCCACTTTTTCTTCGGTACAACCCCCCTAAACACATCAACGCACGAGATTTCTTCGTACCCCTTTATTATAAAGAGTAGGATGGTCTTTTTTAAAATACTATATAGCGTTGGAGACACCCCTCGACTGGGCCGGCCCATTGATAAAAGGCTGCAGGGAGCGCGACCCGAGATGTAAAAATTCACAAAATACATGCCACTGCTAAGAATTGAACCACAGACCTCTTACACATGAAGTTTAGTCACTCACCAATTGAGCCGACTAATGTTTGTGAATAATTATGAGAGTGCAAACTTAAGAATCTCTCCGGACGGATTTATCGGGCCTATGAGCCGATATGGGAAGGCCACGAAAAACGCACGGAAGAAATTGGAAATAAATCTCAACTAATCATCGTTATTAATTAGGCCTATTAACTAACCTGTGCATGCAATGGCTACTGCCTGATCCAATCAAGAAGACCCATGCGCTAGCTTCCATAGAGAGACGAGGGAATGAAGGGACGTGCTTAAATGCAGCAGCCTTTTTTTTTTTTTGATAAACTATGCAGCAGCCTAGTAAACATGGTACAAGTTTTGGTGCCTCTCAGACCCGATAAACCTTAGTGGAGGGAGTAACACAAAGGAAATTATGAATGAATTTTTAAAAATTGAATAATGTTTCATAATCCAACTTTTTGTAAACCACTTGAACTCATTTTGAAAACGTCATTTTTCATAAAAGCATGAACATTTAAAAAAATGAATAATGTTTTTTACAAGCATGAACATTTCAAAAAAAATTAAGGAGATATGTTAGTTCAAAATGTTAAGAACATTTTTTCCAAGCAACATTTGAACACTTTTAAAGAAATATGAGGAGTGTGCAAACTTCAGGACTAACATTTTGAAAAAAATGTTGAACACTTCATTTTTTGGCTTCTTATATGTGGCTAATGTAACTTTGTGAATTTTCGGGAAAAAATCCGTGTGTTTTAACACCGGATTTTGTTTTGTTTTATTCTAGATTTTTTCATTTCCATTTTTTTCATTTGTGGGAATTAAAAAAAACAAATTCTTGAACTTTCTCATTTTCTCTAACTTTTTGGGTGATTCTTTTTAAATCTGCAAAAAAATTCAAATTCGTGAACATTTTTTCAACATCGATGAACTTTATTCAAATCTGCGAACTCTTGGGCCGGCCCAACAGGCGCCCGGGCGGAGCGATGCCATCGCTTATCCGGGTGGTAGAAACCAAAAATTTGGTTTTGTACCATTCATTCATTTTACAATTTTGGTTAGCAAACCTAAAAACTAAAATGTCAACCCCATACAACAACTGAAGATGTCGACAAACAGTGTGCTCCTAGACAGAGCCTTTTGGCCTACACGGGCACCTTCCGTTGAACATGGTCTAGTTTTAGACATTCTTGAGACCACTCTAATTTTTGCTAGCAGATGGGCATGCGCATGGTAGGCATCTATGCCAGATTTGAACGATTCCGACACCTTATGCAAGTTGCATGACTTATTGGTCATTTTCACCAAGAAAACTCCAAAAAATGCAAGAATTGTCGAAAACTCAAACAATTTGAGATGGTGCCTTGAATTGGTCATAAAAGCTCATGAAAAAATTTGGGGTCATTTGAAGATGCCAAAGAATGTACTCTCAGACGGATCCCATGTGACCTACCCGAACAACCTTCATTGAACATGGTATACTTTTAGACATGCATGAAATGACCCCAACTTTTGCCAGTAGGTAGGCATGCCCATGGCATGCAATCATGCCAGGTTTGAACGATTTCCGACACCATACGCAAGTTGCGTCACGTTCGGCCATTTGTCGTCCATTTTTCATCGAGAAAACTCCATAAATTGCAAAAAAAATCAAAAACTCAAACAACTTGGCATTGTGCCTTGAATTGGTTATATAAACTCATGGAATTTTTTGGGTCATTTCACGATGCCGAAAAAAACGAGCTCTCATACAGACCCATCTCGCGTACCCGAACAACCCCCGTTGAACATGGTCTATTTTTTGGACATGCGTGAAATGATCCAACTATTGCCAGTAGGTGGGCATGCCATGGTTTGAACAAATTTTGACACTATATGCAAGTAACAAGTTGCATCACGTCCAAGCACGTATCAGCCATTTTTCATCGAGAAAACTCCAGAAAATGCAAGAATTGTTAAAACCTCAAACAACTTGGCATGGTGCCTTGAATTGGCCATTTAAGATTATGGGAAAGAATTGGAGTCATTTGAAGATGTCAAAAAAACATGCTCTCATTACGGCCCCTTCTGGGCTCCCCGAGCACCTCCGTTGAACATGGTCTATTTTTCGGACATGGATGAAATGACCCCAACTTTTACAAGCAGGTGGGCATTCTCATGGTAGGCATCCATGCCAGGTTCGAATTATTTCCGACACCATATGCAAGTTGCGTCACATCCGGCCATTTATCGCCCTCTTTTTACTAAGGAAAATCCAGAAATTGCAAAATTTGTAGAAATCCAAAACAACTTGGCATGGTGCCTTGAATTGATCATACAAGTCAATAAAAAATGAAGTCATTTAACGGATGTTGAGAAACAACGTGCTCTCAACGGAGCCTTCTCGCCTATCTGGAAACCTTAGGTTGAACATGCTATTTTTTTGGACATTCAAAAAAGGACATCAACTTTGGTCAACTGGTGGGCATGCACATGGTGAAGATGTGAACACTTTTTTTAAATTTGCCAGCATTTTTTCATATTTGCGAATATTTTTTGGAACTTCTTTTATTTTCTAGGGCCTAAGCATTTTTTTCTTCTCTTAATTTTTTGTTATTCTTCTCTTTTTCGTTAATTGATTTTCTCCTTCTTGAACTTTATTATTCTTTTTGAAACCTGTTCAAAAATTTGAAAATTTCTTTAGAATACCAGATTCTTTTCTCAATACAAATTTAAAAAAATCTGGAATTTCACAAAATGTTTGTGTACTCTCATACGAACCCTTCTCTCCTGCGTGAACACTATCTGTTGAATATGGTTTATTTTTGGACATCCATGAAATGACCTATCTTTTGCCAGCAGATGAGCATGCTCATAGTAGTCACCATCAATTGAATTTGCATATGCAAGTTTTGTCACGTCTGGCCATTTATCAAGTATTGCTCACTCACAAAACTCTAGAAAATGCAAAAAAGTCGAAAACTCAAATAAATTGGCATGGTTCATTGAATTGGTCATATAAGCTCACGAGAAAAATGAGGTTATTTGATGATGCCGAAAAAATGTGCCCTCATACGGACCCTTCTGACCTTTTCAAATTCTTTCATGTTCCCTTTTTCATTTTTTATTTTCTTTTCAAATTTATTTACCTTTATAAAAACTATTTGTGATTTCAATGTTTTTTTGGAAAATTCAAAATTGGTTCGTGATTTTAAAAAGTTGTTCAGCATTTTAAAAAGTCTTTGTTTTCAATTGTATTCACAAATTCAAAAAATGTACAGGATTTTCGAAAAATGTTATTTTTGTCTAGAAATTGTTCTGAATGTTAAATTCTTTCTGTTCACAATTTTTCTCAAAACTCTAATAATGTTCATGTTTTCTCATAATGTTTGAAACTTTAAAAAAATGTTCGGTTTTTTAAAAATTGCTTGCGGTTTCCCAAAAAAATTGAGTTTTTAGAAAATTCATAAAAATGCTCGTGTTTTCATATTTTTTTTGTAAATTCCAAAAATATACAAGAATTTCAGAAAAGGTTATTGTTTTCTAGAAACTTTTCAGAATGTTAAAATTATTTCTGTTTTCAATTTTTTCTCAAAACTCAAAAAAGTTTGGGAATTACTTATACTTTTAGCGCTTTTGAAAAATTGTTCAGAATTTCCAAAATGTTCCCCTTAACAAGTTTTGTTCTCTAAGTTCCATAAATTTCCTCGTTTTTTCATAAATATTTAGGATTTTAAAAAATGGTTCTGTCAAAAAAGTCAAGGTTTTATTTTTTTTTGATTTTTCAAAGGTTGTTAGAGTTCTTGAAACAATCGCTGGATTTCAAACATTACTCGCTTTTTTTAAAAAAAAATTCACAATTTCCAAGAGAAGATGAAAAATTCAAAAACTGCCCGGATTCTGCGTTGGAGTTAATTCTTAAAGCGGTACACTCTTTACTTGACACAAAAGTCTGTTGGGTTGACTGGTAAGTAGGTTCTTTTTGTAAGCTTGAGGTGCAGAGTTCGAATCCATGCGAGGTCGCTCTTAATTATTATTTTTAGCGATCATAGCGTTGTAGTAGGTGCGAGCGCTACTGCGGGCACCTTCTTGGCCGGCCCAGTCGGGGGTATGCAGAGCGTATATAAGTACAAAATGGGTATACCATATCAAAAGTCTATATTACTCTTTATACGTTTTATATGGGGTTGTACCGAAGCGACTTATTAGCCCATACGGCGGTGGAACAACGGCAAGCGGTGGTGGTCATGATCCCACGAGAGTCTTCGGGATGGACACGCGACAAGAATTAAGAGGTAAGAAATAGAAACCAACAGGATTTCACGAAAGTCTTCCAACGATGAAGACGCACGTCCGCACGTGTAAAGGATTAAGAGAGATGGGCGAAACCAATCCAGCAACTGCAGCTCTACCAAATCGCTAAAGGCACTCCAAAACATATCCCAACAGATCCCCCAGTAAATAACGTGTCGCCTTCCCATTGGTCTGTTTTCCACTGATAGAAAAAAGTCAAATCCAGATAAATCAAACCTAGCTAGGTTTAGTGTATTAAGAATTACTCCCTTTGTCCTATAATGTAAGATATATTTTGACACTACACTAGTGTCAAAAAAGTCTTACATTATGAAACGGAAGGAGTCGGTTTTTTTTTCTTTTTTTGTAAATGCGTTTAGGATTTTTCTTCTTGCTTCAAGTGGATCATGCTATGCGAAGTACAGATGCAAGATGTTGTTATGATCGAAGTGCAGGGGTATATACAATTTTTTTAAAGGATTGATTAAGAGAGATTGACCAACTTCGGCGAACTTTTCCTGTTAAAAGTACATGAATTCTAGGCAAACAATATTTGGGCATGAGGTAATCACAGCATCATTGGTCTCAAATATATGTGATACATGCTCCCGTCATGCTGAGCTGATAGTTTCAAATATTATGAGCCGATGGAAATTTATTGGAGTATATATACTCCCTCCGGTCCATTTTACTCCGCATATAAGTTTCATCTAAAGTCAAATTTAGTAAAGTTTGACAACTTTATTGAAAAGATAACAACATTCTAGTACGAAACCAATATAGTTAGATGCGCCATGAATTTAATTTTCATAATGTATAACTTTAGAATTTTAGTATTATAGATGTTGGTATTTTTTTATACAAACATGGTCAAACTTTACGGAGTTTGACTTAAGACAAATCTTATACGTTGAGTAAAAAGGACTTGAGCGAGTACATACATGAGCTGGATGCAAAATTTGTAGGAGCTTGTGCAAAAATTTGAGGTTGTTCAATCAAGGCCTTGCTTGCACATAGTTTCGGAGAGCCTATGTCCACAGGCCTATGAGCCAAGTACTATCCGTCTGGATCCATTATTGACACAATCTTCATAGGGAATGGTTCGTCGACATGTGCAACCATTGAATATGGGTTAGAGCTAGCTAAGCAGGGGTGCATCTGGCATGTTGGTACTGAAGAAAACATACACATATGGCAAGGATCCTTGGATCCCAAGGGAACCCTCGTTTAGGCCGATCACACAAAAACGCCGATGCAGACTAAAATGGATGGCAGATCTCCTGAATGTCGATGGCTCTTGGAATACATCGCTTCTCACACAACATTTCCTTCCAGCAGATGTCTTCGAGAACCTGTGTAACTACATTTTTTTGTAATTATTTGAAACACAAGTTCATCTCACCTTAAGGGCTTCTTTGCAAACCGCACAAAACCTCGCCTAATTTTTTTAATTATTTGAGGATAGACATTTAAGAAGGGCTTCTTTGCAAATTGCAACATGTGGTTTGCAGGTAGTTTTTTTGCAAAAGAATAGAGCATGGGGAAGAATTGACTAAGGCAAGGGTTTGGCAGAACTGAGTTTTACTTATGGACAGAATAGTAGGAAGCAGCAAAATAGTTGTTGTAAAGATAGATATGCAGATTATTATAGTTCGTTATATTCTATATCTGATTTATAACAGGTACGTACTCGCTGGTAGGCTCGTGAGTTTCTGTTTCATCACTCTGCAGGTTAAATATTCACATAAATTCTGAGCATGTCAAAGAGAAAGGATAAACTACATATAGACATTGCTAAATTTAATAATGGCTTAGGAGTTTGATTTCTGCTCCGTGGCTCCCTGCATAGTGCATGTTTTCGATCATTATGAAATTTTCTGCCAACAGATGAATAGCAAAACAAGTGAGTCGCTAATTACAAATGTATAGAACATCCAAATTAAAAGGCTACTAGATACGTAATACCTTATCGCATGCCCTTCCACTGACGACTGAAGTGGGGCACAAGGAGGCAATTTCTTGAACAAGTTCATGCATCTGATTATATGGATCAGGGATAAGAAAGATCTACAAATATCAAGGAACATGCAAGACTTTTTCTTTTCGTTATACTTACTTCGTTGGACATGTATGCCTCGTCAGGATTATCTACTATTGGCAACAGTATTCCGTCGTAGTCCAAGAAGCTATCGTCTTGCCCTGCCAATTGGTTGTCATTTTGTGAAAGGAATCGATAGCAGAAGGACGTTTAGCCTGCAATAAAGCAAACATTAGAGATAGTATCATTGTTGGCACAACAATGGAGCATGGGGAAGAGTTGACTAAGGCAAGGGCTAAGGGGGCCATTGTCCCCCTCCCCCCGCATAATCGGTGTTTTAGTTTTAAAAATTCTAAGCGCGTAAATATTTACGTAAATTCTAAGCGCGTCAAGGAGAAAGGATAAACTACATATAGGCATTGATAAATTTATTAATGGCTTACGAGTTTGATTTCTGCTCCGTGGCTCCCTGCATAGTGCAGGATTTCGATCATTATGAAATTTTCTGCCAACAGATGAATAGCAAGACAAGTGAGTCACTAATTACAAATGTATAGAACATCTAAATTAAAAGGCTGCTAGATACCCATTAGTCGGTAATACCTTGTCGCGGGCCCTTTCACTAACGACCGAAGTGGCGCACAAGGAGGCAATTTTTTGAAGAACTTCACGCATCTGATTATATGGATCAGGGATAAGAAAGATCTACAAATATCAGGCAACATGCAAGAATTTTTCTTTTCATTATACTTACTTCACTAGACATGTATGCCTCATCAGGATTATCTACTATTGGCGATAGTGTTCCGTCGTAGTCCAAGAAGAGGGCTATCGTCTTGCCCTGCCAGTTGGTTGTGATTTCGTGAAAGGAATCGATAGCAGAAGGATGTTTAGCCTGCAATAAAGCAAACATTAGAGATAGTATCGTCGTTGGCAAAAGAATGGAGCATGGGGAAGAGGTGACTAAGGCAAGGGCTAGGCAGAACTGAGTTTTACTTATGGACAGAACAGTAGGAAGCACAAAAATAGTTGTTGTAAAGCTTGATAACATCTAGCCGCCAGAAGGAACCACCCCTTTGATCAGAGTGAGATATGGTGTCATTTTTATCAATTACGCATCTCATGCTTAACTCACCATTTGGAGCCTTAAAGAATTGATATTGTTCCAACAGATAATCATATATAGCTGAGGAGGCCATTGCCCCCCCCCCCATAATCGGTGTTGTAGTTTTAAAAATTGAATAATAGATATGCGGATTATTATAGTTCGTTATATTTTATACTTGATTTATAACAGGTACGTACTCGCTGGCAGGCTCGTGGGCTTCTGCTTTGTTACTCTGCAGGTTAAATATTTACGTAAATTCTGAGCGCGTCAAAGAGAAATGATAAACTACATATAGGCATTGCTAAATTTAATAGTGGCTTACGAGTTTGATTTCTGCTCTGTGGCTCACTTCATAGTGCAGGTTTTCGATCATTATGAAATTTTCTGCCTGCAGATGAATAGCAAAAAAAGTGAGTCACGAATTATAAATGTATAGATCCAAATTAAAAGGCTACTAGATACCCATTAGTCGGTAATACCTTATCGCGGGCCCTTCCACTGACGACTGAAGTGTGGCACAAGGAGGCAATTTCTTGAACAACTTCGCGCATCTGATTATATTGATCAAGGATAAGAAAGATCTACAAATATCAAGTAACATGCAAGAATTTTTCTTTTCATTATAATTTCCTCGCTGGACATGTAGGCCTCTTCAGGATTATTTACTAGTGGCGATAGTGTTCCATCGTAGTCTAAGAAGAGGGCTGGTGTGCCTCCCTCCTATGGCCCATATGGCCCATATCTTCCCCCGGGGGTTCCGCTAACACCCTCCCGGTACTCCGATATGTACCCGATACACTCCGGAACATTTCCGGTGTCCAAATACTATCATCCAATATATCAATCTTTACCATACTAGAACAATAGATCCATGACGTATTCCTAACTTTCACTCTAATATTACCACATATATTGATAAACCATTTCCCATACTAGAACAGAATAATTAAGGACATACATTTTTATGTATTCTTTCTGTTATAGACTTATTTATAGTTTTGTATAATATCTATGCTGTTAAGGCATGTCTCTCTCTAAGTAGTTTTGGTGACTGATGACAATGCTTTTGCGGACTAATCGCATGCTTTGAGTATTTCAGAGGTTCATTCTTTGGCACGAGACAATTCCTTCCCCTCGAAGTTTTAAGTGAAGACGGTGTAGCTCTTTCGTTTCAGTTGGGTGGACTTGTTTCGTAGGAGTCACCGTACTATCAAGAGGGGGTCTGCATTGGAAAGGCTAAGGTGGAATCAACACGTACACATCTTCTTTGCACCCACTGAGCCTTCCCGCTTCAATGGAGGATCTTTCATTGCTTCTTGTGTGAGCTTGTTATGGTCCCAACTGTAGTACCACAGATGCCAGCAGATGTACCGCTCAAGAGCCACAGGCGGCAGTACCGCTGCCCAGCGGTAGTGCCGCATGGGGGCTCTCAGCTGTAGTGCCATTGTTGTGCTATGACACTACCTCCTCGACTCGAGAGTGTCGCCTCTCATGTCGGGTTTTGCAGCACTGACAGCGGCAGTAGAGGCGGTAGTACCGCTCGCCAGCGGTAGTACCGCCCTACCACCGCTGTTAGTACCGCCCTGGGTCCAGATCCTGCTCCGCCTCTGGTCTCCCTCTATCTACATGGTAGTACCGCGTGGGGGAGCGGTAGTACCGCGACACCCAGTAGTAGTATCGCTACCCCCAGCGGTAGTACCGCTCTGTGTGGGGCTGAATGGGGGGTAATGGTTGGATTGGTTCCCCCCTTATAAAAGGAGGTCTTCTTCTCCAAGTTGACCTACCTCTTTTCTCCCAAGCTCCATTATTTCTCCAAAGCTCATTTTCGCCCGATCTCTCTCCCTAGCCAATCAAACTTGTTGATTCTTTAGGGATTGGTTGAGAAGGCCCAGATCTACACCTCCACCAAGAGAAATTTGATTCCCCCCACTAATCCCTTGCAGATCTTGTTACTCTTGGGTGTTTGAGCACCCTAGACAGTTGAGGTCACCTCGGAGCCACATTCCATTGTGGTGAAGCTCCGTGGTATCATTGGGAGCCTCCAATTGAGTTGTGGAGAGAGCCCCAACCTTGTTTGTAAAGGTTCGATCGCCGCCTTCAAGGGCACCAATAGTGGAATCACGACATCTCGCATTGTGTGAGGGCGTGAGGAGAATATGGTGGCCCTAGTGGCTTCTTGGGGAGCATTGTGCCTCCACAGCGCTCCAACGGAGACGTACTTCCCCTCAAAGGGAAGGAACTTCAGTAACACATCCTCGTGTCCACCAGCTCCGCTATTGGTTATCTCTCACCTTTACTTGTGCAAGGTCATATTGTGTTGTATTCTTTGCTTGCTTGTGTGCTTGTTGTTGTTGCATCATATAGGTCGCTCACCTAATTACATATCTAGACAACCTATTTTGATGCAATTAATTTGGTAAAGAAAAGTTAAAAATTGTTAGTTGCCTATTCACCCCCCCTCTAGTCAACTATATTGATCCTTTCAATTGGTATCAGAGCCTCGTCTCTTTATTAAGGACTTTGTCGTCCGAAGAGTATGGTTGACGCCATAGACGGTGGGGAGGAGCACTCCGGTATGAATCCGTTCTCGTCTACGACCGATGGGGGATCCTCGGTCTCTCATGAGGAATTCAATGCGGCTTTGGACACATTGAAAACCTCCATGACGACCGAGGTTGAAGGCATGTTTAACAAGTTCTTAGAAGGCCTTAAATTATCCACCGCACCAATGAAAGTGGGTTATCCTGCTAACAAGGTGACGGATGCTAACTCCGACAAGGGGGAAGCTACAAGTGACAAAGTTCCTTTATCTAGTGGTAGAAATGGTAGTGGCATCTTTGCCCATGTTGAACCTCCACTTACTTATGGAGTACCTGTTCCCTCCACTCATTTGAATCATGTTGGCCCTCCTCCTAAGATTGTGAAAAATGAGGATTTTGATTCTTGGTTCTATCGCTTTAAACGTCATTTAAATCATGCTAATACTAATCTTTGGAGAATCATTGAGCAAGGTTTCTATCCGCATGACCCAAGCAACTTCACCCCTAGAGAAACCGTGGATCATCAATTCAACGAGAATGCTCTCTTCATCATGCAAGATGCAATTCCATCTGAAGATATTGCGCATCTCCGACCTTTCACCGTGGCTAAGGAAGAATGGCACCATGTTGTTTTCATTTACAAGGGAAGCGCAAGCATTCAATGCTCCAACTATGAAGTGGTGCAAGATGAAGCCGATGAGTTTGCAATGAATGAAGATGAAGAACCTCGTGTGCTTTACCAGAGATTAACCACTCTCGTGGTCTCACTCCGAGATCATGGGAGCAAGGATACTGATGCCAATTGGATCAAGCGCAAGTTCCTCAAGGCCATGATGCCTTACCACAAGGCCATGTCTTCTGTCATCCGTCAAAGGCTGGACTTCCACACCTTGTCCTCAAGTGAAGTGTTGGATGAGTTTGTGGCGATGAGGATCTTGGACAAGACCGCCTACAATGCGGTGTTGCATTCTCAAAGAGCAAAGAAGCCCTACCTTGCCTTGAAGGCCAAGGCTACTGTGGAAGAAGAGGACGAAGAGGAAGAAGAGGAGAGCAACCCCGAAGATACAAAATATGCTTATCATGAGCACATGGCTCTCGCTTCAAGGCAATTTTGGAGCAAGAAGAACACAAGGCCCAACTTCAACAAGAACAACTCAAGTGGCGTGAAGGGCAAGCAACGTGTGAGGACTTGCTATAATTGTGGCAATGTGAGCAAATTTGTGGTGGAATGCCCATATGAGAAGAGGGAAGACAATGGTGGCAAGCTCATCCGAAAAGACAAGGCCAAGTCCTTCCCCAACAAGAGCAACTTCACCAAGAAGACTCCTCCCAAGGGGTTGGTGGCACAAGAAGAGTACAATGAGGATGAGGATGATGATGAAGACGGTGAGTCGGTTGCCATGGCATCTGTTGCTATTGCGACAACTCCACGGGTGTCCCTCTTTGACTCACCCAATGAGAACATCACCGCAAAGTGCCTCATGGCTAAAGCCACCAACAAGGTAACCCCCAACATCAAAACTACCATCATTACTAATCCTTCTTTGACGGATTGCATTGATGAAAGTGAGGGGTCTAATGAGGAGGAAAATGAATTTGAGTCTTTTATGAGTAAGCTCAAGGGTAAATCTAAGAAGCACTTTGGTGCTCTCTTGGAACAACTTGGTGAAGCCAATGACATGATCGAGGCTCACGATGAAACCATCTCTAAGATGGAGGGGCATAGTCGTGACTATGCTGATGAGATATCGGATCTCTCTAACGCGCTTGAGGAAGAGCACGATCATCGTTTGGCTCTTGAGGAGTCACACAACAATGACCATGCTAAATTGAAGAAAGATCTTGATCATGCTCTTGTTGTATCTTGTGTGCTAAATTCCGAGAAGGCCAAACTTGGGGTTGATCTTGCTAGACTCAAGGAGGAGCTTGATATAGTTGACAAGGCTCACAAGGCCTTGAAGGGTACTCATGCTAGCCTTAAAGAGTCTCATGATCAACTCCAAGTGAAGCTAACCAAGGAGAAAGCCACTTTTCCTCATATGGTTTTAACTGATAATGCAAACGCTACTAACCCATGTTGTGAGCATGTGAGTCTTGTGGAGGAGAATGCAAAGTTGAAGGAGCAACTTGAGAAAGGCCTTGTGTCTTGCATACAAGGTGAGAAGAACCTCAATGACCTTTTGAGCAATCAAAAGGAAGTGGTGGCCAAGGAGGGAATTGGGTTCGCACCCAAGCCCAAGAACAAGAAGAAGAATGACAAGGCCAAATGACCTCCTCCTCTCAAGCAAACTTTTGTGAAGGAGGGAGAGGGTGCTTCTAAGGAGAAGAAGAACAATGTGAAGGGTGGTGGTGTCAATAAGGGCAATGCCACCCCTTCAAATAAAGCCAACGACTTTAACCTTTCTTATGTGTTATGTCATGCTAGTGATGGGCATGTTTATGCTAAATTTGTCGGTTCTCATTATGAGCACATTGAATGGTCTATTTGGGTTCCTAAAACCCTTGTTACTAACATCAAAGGACCCATTACAAAATTGGTACCTAAAACCAAGCATTGATCTCTTGTAGGTGTTTGCTTCGGGTGGGGGATCATGGTTGCTTGATAGTGGAGCCACAAATCACATGACCGGAAGCAAGGACTTGGTGGTGGATGTGCACAAGATTCCATCTATGCCCACCAATGTCAAGTGGGGTGATTCCTCATCTTCTAAGGTATTGGGTCTTGGCAAGGTTATCATTTCTCATGATCTCACGATCGAGAAGGTCATGCTTGTTGAGTCCCTTGCATACAATTTACTTTCTGTTCGTAAACTTGCACTTATGGGCTTTGCCACTTTCTTTGATATTGATACCGTGGCCCTCTTGTTGAGCAAGACTCTTAAAGTAGCCTTTGTTGGGCATGTCGAGAACGGTCTTTATGTGATTAACTTTTCGGAGCGACCCACTAAGACCGCGACATGCCTAATGGCTAAATTTGAGGTTGGGTGGCTGTGGCATCGCCGTTTAGCCCATGTCAATATGAGATCTTTGCAAAGTCTTCTCAAGGGGGACCATGTCCGTGGACTAACAAATGTTAGTTTTTCCAAAGATCATGCTTGCAGTGCTTGTATCGAAGGAAAGCTACATGATAAGGCTCACCCTCCCATGACTATCATTTACTCGAAGAGGCCTTTGGAGCTCCTTCACTTGGATCTCTTTGGGCCTTCATCCTTTGTTAGTCTTGGGGGTAGAAAGTATTGCTTGGTGATTGTAGATGATTATTCAAGATACACTTGGGTATACTTCTTCAAGAGGAAGAGTGAGACCCAACAAACCGTCATTGACTTTGCGAATGAAGCTCAACGCCAACACAATGCAAAGATCTTGACGATAAGAAGTGACAACAGAACCGAGTTCAAGAACTACACCTTGGATGAGTTTCTTAGTGATGAGGGGATCAAGCATCAATATTCCACACCATACACCCCTTAACAAAATGGTGTAGCGGAGAGGAAGAACCAGACGTTGATGGATGCGGCAAGGACCATGCTGGCGGAGTTCAAGTCTCCATACAACTTTTGGGCCAAAGCCATCAACACTGCGTGTCATGCATCCAATCGGCTCTACCTACGCAAAGGTTTGAACAAGACTCCATATGAGATACTCACCGGTAACAAGCCCAACCTCAAGTACTTCCGGGTGTTCGGGTGTAAGTGTTTCATTTTCAAGAAAGGTGTTCGTTTGTCTAAATTTGAGGCTAGAGCTCATGAGGCAAATTTGTTGGTTATGCTACAAACTCTCATGCTTACCGTGTCCTCAATAAGTCCACAGGACTTATTGAGGAGACGTGTAACATAGAGTTTGATGAGAATAACGGCTCCCAAGTGGAGCAAAGTGGTACTTGTGATGTAGGTGATGAAATTCCTCCTCAAGCCATAAGAAGAATGGGTGTTGGTTATATCCTACCCATTGAGAAACCCCTTGTGGCCGAAGGAGAAGGATAATGTTCCACTCAAGTGGAACCATCACCAATCCAAGACCCACACGCTTCCGAAGAACAAAGTGAAGGCCCTCAACCAAATGAACAAGAGCAAGGGCAAGATCAACCACAAGATGGTGGTGAACCACCAAGTGATGCCCAAGGTCAAGTTCTCACCACCAAGCAAGTTCAAGATCAAAGAGCAAGCTCAAGATCAAGAACAAGCTCAAGACGACGCTCAAGATGATCAAGTTTCCGCTCCTCAACTCACTCTTGAGGAGGAATTAGAGTGTCGAGCCGCTAAGATTGCATCCAAGCTCACTACCAAAGATCATATCATGAAGAATGTTCTTGGAAGCTTAAGAAAGGGGGTAAGCACTCGAAGACAATTAGCAAACTATTGTGAACATCACGCATTTGTTTCTTGTGTTGAACCCCAAAAGGTCTAAGAGGCACTCAAGGATCCGGATTGGCTTAATGCCATGCATGAAGAACTCAACAACTTCGAGCATAACAAGGTGTGGAGATTGGTGCGAAGGCCGACGGGGAACCATAATGTCATTGGAACCAAGTGGATATTCAATAACAAGCAAGATGCTCATGGAATTATCGTTCGCAACAAGGCTCGTTTGGTAGCACAAGGCTACTCCCAAGTCGAGGGTATCGACTACGGTGAAACCTTTGCTCCAGTTGCTCGCCTTGAATCTATTCGCTTGTTGATTGCTTATGCTTCTCATCACAACTTCAAGTTGCAACAAATGGATGTGAAGAGTGCTTTTCTTAATGGTCCTATTAATGAGTTGGTGTATGTCAAACAACCCCGCGGGTTAGAGGATCCCTATTTCCCCGATCATGTGTACCAACTCCATAAGGCACTCTATGCCTTAAACAAGCCCCACGTGCGTGGTATGACGACCTTACCGAGTTGTTGCAAGATCGTGGGTTTGAAATTGGGAAAATCGACCCCACTCGTTTTACTAAGAAGGTCAAAGGGGAGTTGTTTGTGTGCCAACTATATGTTGATGATATTATCTTTGGTTCCCCTAACAAAGCTTTCAATGAGGAATTTGCCGCTCTCATGACATCAAAGTTGAAGATGTCCATGATGGGAGACACTACAAAAAAATACAATTCCGTGATGATACATGTTTGTCATAGTAGGTCACATTTTCTGTCATGCTGAAAGGATCGAGAAGAGGTGTCTAGGGGGGGGGGGATTAGACACTCAACACACAAAGTTGGCAGTTTTTAAGTTTTTCAAGTTTGGGTGGAGTTTAAGCATAAGTTTAACCATTCACAATACAAATCAAGCAAGCATGCAAAGAGTATATGAGCAGCGGAAAGTAAAGCATGCAACTTGCAAGAAAGTAAAGGGATGGGATTGGAGTGTGCAAACGCAATTGGAGACACGGATGTTTTTGTCGTGGTTCCGATAGGTGGTGCCATCGTACATCTACGTTGATGGAGACTTCAACCCACTAAGGGTAACGGCTACGCGAGTCCACGGAGGACTCCACCCATGAAGGGTCCATGAAGAAGCAACCTTGTCTATCCCACCATGGCCATCGCCCACGAAGGACTTGCCTCACTAGGGTAGATCTTCATGAAGTAGGCGATGTCCTTGCCCTTACAAACTCCTTGGTTCACTCCACAATCTTGTCGGAGGCTCCCAAGTGACACCTAACCCAAAATCTAACCGTTACACAATCAGAAAATGGGCAATGGAAGTGTAGGTGGCTTCCTCCACGAATGAGGAGAGAGTGGAGGGGTATATATAGCCTCCACCCAAAATCTAACCGTTACACACATTATACCAAACTCGGTGGGACCGATTCAGAAAACTTGGTTGGACCGATTCAGTGCATATGTGACCGTTAGGCAATTTCGGTGGGACCGACATGGTCAACTCGGCGGGACCGATGTGCAAGGGTTAGGGTAAAACTTCATCTCGGTTTGACCGATTACACAACTCAGTGGGACCGATTTGGTAATAAGGAAAATAGAGAGTTGGTTAGGCAAACTCGGTGTGACCGATTACATATTTTTGATGGGACCGAAAATATTGCAATAGACAACACAGAGTTTGTAAGCCCATCTCGGTAAGACCGAGACCCCATCGGTGTGACCGAACTGATTAGGGTTTTTGGCAGTGGCTTTGTCAAATGAACTCGGTGGCGCCGGATGGATCAAATCGGTGGGACCGAGTTTGACTTTTGGTTTGAGACATATGTGGATATGAGAAAGTGGCCGAGGGCTTTGGAGCATATCACTAAGCATTTTGAGCAAGCAAGCCATTAAGCAACACCTTATCCCCTTTTAATAGTATTGGCTTTCCTATAGACTCAATGTGATCTTGGATCACTAAAATAGAAAATGCAGAGTCTTGGACTTTGAAGTTTGGGCCAATCTTTTGTCCTAAGAATTTTGAAGGGGTTCCACATCCTTTTGTCCATGCCACTCCGCTGTTGGGCTTATCTGAAATATACTAGATGAAAGTATTAGTCCAACAAGAGATATGTTGACATTAATTACCAAAATCACCCAGGGAGCACTTGTGCTTTCAATCTCCCCCTTTTTGGTAATTGATGACAACATACACCAAAGCTTTAGATAAAGATATAGAGAAAGGCAAGTAAAGCTTTGGAAAGACATGTAACATGCATAGGCTCCCCTACATGTATGTAATCATGTAAATATAGAACATAAGATCATGTGAGTTCATAATCATGATAGAGCAAGCAATGAGTTACATGTATCTTGGCTATATGCATCAGAGCAAATGGTGTGAACATGGGAAATGTACCTTCATGCGTATGAGTCCTTCTTGCAAACAATACGTACATCAGCAAGAGATCCTCATGCACATGAATGTGATGCATATACTTACCTTGCGGTCTTGAACTAGCTTCAGAAGAGATGAACCTGAGTAAATAAGGTTAGACAACAAAGAAACATCTACTAAGCAGAGAAAGAATAGTAAACCACAAGATTACCAAGATTGTGATGACATGTGGAGAGTGAGTACTGGGTACTCTAGGAATTTCAAGATTTCCTTACCTTAGTTGTCTTGCTCCGCTTGAATCTTATAATGGATATTGGGAGAATATAGGGAATAGAAAATCAGAGCAAAGCAAACACAAAAACAAAATGACTATGTCTTTCCCCTCTAAAGACATGTAACTTATCTACTCTTTGAATACCTAGCAACCGAGGTCTTTCTTTTAAAAAGAAAAAGAACGTCTCTCCCCCCTGTTGCTCTCTCCCCTGTTGGAGTGATTTAGCTTTGATGTGAACTCTCTCTCCCCCTTTGACATCAATTTCCAAGAAGGGTCTTCTGGAGTGTGAGTCAAAATAGGTTTGGTCCTTGAGTCACAAAGCAAAGTAGCACATAGGATATGATGCTGATAGAGGATAAGAATCATCGAGTGGAGCTGGAACAAAATGTGAAGAATGCAAATGACATAGTGATTTCTCAGTGTTGAAGTCGGCTAAACCGAGTTGGTTCCTTCGGTGGCACCGAAAAATTTCGGTTTGACCGAAAGAGGAAAGTCGGTTTATCCGAGTTCATTTCAGAGAAAATGCACTAGCCAACTCAGCTCACTAAGCAAATAAGATCTCACAAGAATTTTCAGGGAATTAACTAAAGGATTTGCAATGAATTAGATGCAGAGAAATGCAGAACAGAAATAAAAGAGAATAAGTCTAGATGAAGTTTTTTTTAGAAAGAGGAACAAATTTGCATGAGACAAAATGCAATAACAAGAAGAAATAGAACTTCATCTAGAATAGGTCGGCGACAATGTCAGCTATGTTAGACTATATTGACTTAGGAGTCAAGTGAGGACACTTGATCATAGGTCATACTCATCGTTTAAGCTCAAAATGGGGTTGCCATTTTTCGTTTAAGCATCTTGATGTATTCTCATCTTGTTGAGTTGCTTTGGCCCATGTCTTGGGGTAAAGCTTCTCTAAGAGAGAATAACATACCTTGGGTGGTGGTGTTGAACTTGATCATGTAGTTGAACTTGTGTGGGATGCTCAATGTTGATGTAGTTCATTTAGAGCACCACTTGTAATTGGAGTTCATCTACCTACATGGATTAGATTTGCAAGGAAAAGCACTTGTGCATCCAAAATGACAATCATGAAATTTGATATAGGAATTTGTCAAAGGATATATTTGAAGGGTTTCATGCTTCCTTGTCTTCAACCACCGTAAAGTAGAGACTTGGTGACGTAGAGATTGCTCAAGATATGAGTGAGTTGCAATCTCATAGATCTAGATCCATCCAAGTACCTACATGGATTAGATGACATGCAAGGGTGCAAATATATCCAATATATGTGATTATCATCATAAGATAAATATCAAGGATAAGTCATAGGCTCATGTCTTGCATGTATCCCAATGGTGTTCCTACTCCAAGTTTGAGGCATCAATGATGTTCAATTCACCTCTCAACCTGCAAAACACTTTCTCATCAAGTGGTTTAGTGAATATATCCGCGAATTGCTTGTCGGTGCGAACGTGCTTAAGGTTAATATCACCCTTAGCAAGATGATCTCGAATAAAATGATGACGAATTTCAATGTGCTTAGTTCGAGAGTGTTGCACGGGAGTGTGAGCAATCTTAATAGCACATTCATTGTCACAAAGTAAAGGAACATGTTTCACATATATCCCATAATCTTTAAAAGTTTGGGTCATCCAAACTAAATGAGCACAACATGAACCAGCGGCGATACATTCCGCTTCGGCTGTGGATAAGGATACCG
This sequence comes from Triticum aestivum, assembly GCF_018294505.1. NCBI lineage: Eukaryota > Viridiplantae > Streptophyta > Magnoliopsida > Poales > Poaceae > Triticum > Triticum aestivum. The sequence continues at coordinate 79,475,936 of NC_057801.1, read as the reverse complement.
AGTTCTGTTTCTTGGAGGACCAAGTCACAAGAGATCTACCAATAATTTGACAAGTACCCGAAGTGGACTTTCTATCAACGTTGTCTCCGGCATAGTCCGAATTGGAGTAGCCAACAAGATTAAAAGAGGCCCTCTTTGGATACCAAATGCCAAAGTTTGGTGTATGAATTAAGTATCTCACTATCCTTTTCACGGCCTTAAGATGACACTCTTTAGGGGCCGCTTGATATCGTGCACACATGCACACACTTAGCATGATATCTGGATGAGAGGCACATAGATACAATAATGAACCAATCATAGAGCAATAAACCTTTTGATCAACGGGTTCACCATCTTTGGTCAAGTCAAGATGTCCACTAGTAGGCATGGGTGTACTCATACCTTTGCATTCTTGCATATTGAACTTCTTGAACAAGTCTTTGGTGTATTTAGTTTGAGAGACGAAGGTGCCTTCCTTAGTTTTCTTGATTTGCAAACCAAGAAAGAACTTGAGTTCACTCATCATAGACATCTCAAACTTCTCCGACATAAGCTTCCCAAACTTCTCACTAAAATGAGGGTTAGTTGATCCAAATATAATATCATCAACATAAATTTGGCACACAAACAATTCTCCATTGACCCTTTTAGTGATAAGAGTAGAATCAATTTTTCCAATCTCAAAGCCTTTTTCAATAAGGAACTTGGTCAATCATTTATACCATGCTCTAGGAGCTTGTTTAAGACCATAAAGAGCTTTGTGAAGCTTGTAAACATGATTGGGTTTCTTACGATTAACAAAGCCGGGAGGTTGTTTAACATAAACTTCCTCCTCAATTTTACCATTTAGAAAAGCACTTTTAATGTCCATTTGGTATAAGGTGATTAGCATAGGCAAGTAGGATGCGAATAGACTCGAGTATAGCAACAAGGGCATATGTCTCACCATAGTCCATACCTTCGACTTGAGTGTAGCCTCGGGCGACGAGACGTGCTTTGTTGCGAACTACTTGTCTATCTTCATCTTGCTTGTTGCGAAACACCCATTTAGTACCGATGATGTTGTGGTTGTTGTCGGGTTTCTCGACCAATGTCCACACTTGGCTTCTCTCAAAGTTGTGTAGTTCTTCGTACATGGCGTTTATCCAATCCGGATCTTCCAATGCTTCTTCAACCTTCATAGGTCCAATGCTAGAGATGAATGAATAATGTTCACAAAAGTTAGCCAAACGAGATTTAGAGCGAGTGATTCTCCCAGTTTGGATATCATTGTAGATTTGCTCGACGGGATGGTCTCTAGCAACTCTTGCTCGAACTCGTGAGAGCTTTTGCTTTGATTGGGGTGGAACATCTTCTTCATCATCTCGTTCTTCTTCTTGGCCTTCATCATTGTTGACGTTGTCGTTTTCTCGTCGTGGTGGAGAAGGAGGTTGATGAGGTTCATCTTGGTGGACTTCCTTGTTTTCTTCGTCTTGGTGTGTCCCACTTGTGGATGCTTCCATATCAACTCTTGGTTCACCTTGTCGTGAGGTAGGAGCTTCCACTTGGAAAAAAGAGGTACTCTCCTTCACCTCCGTTAGACGAACCTTGCCAATAGACAAGTCTGGGATTGCTTCTGAAGGATCTTTATCTCCTACATCAATTGGCAATTGCTCTACTTGCGACCCGTTAGATTCATCAAACTTCACATCTACAGTTTCTTCAACCTTTCGGGTGAAATTGTTGTAGACACGGTAAGTGTGAGAGGTTGAGCCGTAACCAAGTAGGAATCCCTCATGAGATTTAGGAGAAAATTTAGAACGACGATGCTTATGAAGAATGTAGCACTTTGAGCTGAATACTTGAAGGTATCCAACTTGGGATTTGTTACCGGTGAGGAGCTCGTATGCCATCTTGCCGAGTAGCTTGTGAAGATACAAGCGATTTGTCGCATGGCAAGCTGTCTCAACCGCTTCTGCCCAAAAGTGCTTTGGCGTCTTGTACTCATCAAGCATCGTTCTCACCATTTCGATGAGCGTCCGGTTCTTCCTCTCAACAACTCCATTTTGTTGAGGTGTGTATGTAGCCGAGAACTCATGTGAAATCCCTTATTCATCAAGAAAGGTGTCCATATTTGCGTTCTTGAACTCCGTTTCGTTGTTGCTGCGAACCTTCTTGATCTTCACTTCAAATTGATTTTGGGCCTTCCTAGTGAAGTTTTTGAAGATCTTTTGGACCTGCAATTTATCATCGAGAAAGAACACCGATGTAAATCTTGAAAAATCATCAACTATAACTAGACCAAAAGAATTTCCACCAAGACTTTGGTAAGCGTTGGGACCGAAAAGATCCATGTGAATTAGCGCGAGCGGCCTCCTTGTGGTCATGATGTTCTTCACAGGATGGCTTACTCCAACCTGTTTCCCTACTTGACAAGCGCGGCAAAGTCTATCCTTATCAAATATGACATCTTTAACACCAAGGATATGACCACCTTTAATAAGCTTGTCAAGGTTTCACATGCCCACATGACATAACCGTCTATGCCACAACCAACCTTTAGAGGATTTAGCAATTAAGCAAGTTCTAGGTTGAGCCTTTTTAGTGAAATCAACAATGTATAGATCACCTTTGCGTATGCTGGTAAAGACCATTTTATGATTATCTCTACGAAACACTTGGCAATCTACTTTGGTAAATAGAACATTAAAGCCAAAGTCAGCTAGTCTAGAAACGCAAGGCAGATTATAGCCAAGAGATTCAATGAGCATGACATTTTGTATGGAGCTATCATGTGAGACGGCCACCTTACCGAGGCCAACCACCTTACCCTTTGAGTTATCACCAAAAGTGACATACTTTCGAGGGCCGTCGTTTTCAGCTAGCTCACGAAACATATCTTTATCTCCGGTCATGTGATCGGTACATCCACTATCAAGAACCCATTCCTTTCCTCCTGCCATGTATCCCAGAAGATTTGCCATAAGACCAAAGTGTCTCATTGCATCATCAAGATTAAAGTTACTATCCTCATCCTCATCATAGTATCCATGTTCAACATCGTCATGTGGTGGATCAATTCCTAGAGAGGGTGATTCATTAGAATGAGTTTGACAATGATCTTCTTTATGAATTCTAATAGCTTGGGAAATAATATTGCTAATAATTCCAACATCTACTTTGGCATGCATAAGATTTGTAAGCTCAAATAGACAATCACCAAACTTAGGATCATTGGAATTCATCTTACTCAAGGCAATAGACTTATGGAGAATTTCATCTATATTTTGCAAGGAATAATTTGGAAATTGTTCCTTGAGAAATTTTCATATAGTTAGGCACACTTAAGAGTAGGCAAGCAACCAATCAAGTTTCCTAGCAAACCTCTAATGATAAGATTAACAGTTCTAAGATTGCGAATCATGTCAATTGACTCATCAAGGGTAGGAAGCATAGGATCAACATGAGGTGCACAAGGGCTAGTAATGTACTTGTTCAAATGATATTCATTGAAAATCACAAGCATCTCATTTTTCCACTCATGAAAGTACTCTCCATCAAGTATAGGCACTCTATGTCTAAGACTCCCCAAAGTAGACTCATCCATCTTCCTCCAATGGTGTTTAACCCAAAGAAATGGGGAACAATGCTCTGATACCAACTAAAAGGATCGAGAAGAGGTGTCTAAAGGGGGGGATTGATTAGACACTCAACACACAAAGTTGGCAGTTTTTAAGTTTTTCAAGTATGGGTGGAGTTTAAGCATAAGTTTAACCATTCATAATACAAATCAAGCAAGCATGCAAATAATATATGAGGAGTGGAAGTAAAACATGCAACTTGAAAGAAAGTAAAGGGATGGGATTGGAGTGTGCAAACACAATTGGAGACACGGATGTTTTTGTCGTGGTTCCGATAGGTGGTGCTATCGTACTTCCACATTGATGGAGACTTCAACCCACGAAGGGTAACCGCTGCACAAGTCCACGGAGGGCTCCACCCACGAAGGGTCCACAAAGAAGCAACCTTGTCTATCCCACCATGGCCATCGCCCACGAAGGACTTGCCTCACTAGGGTAGATCTTCACAAAGTAGGCGATCTCCTTGACCTTACAAAATCCTTGGTTCACTCCACAATCTTGTCGGAGGCTCCCAAGTGACACCTAACCAATCTAGGAGACACCACTCTCCAAAAGGTAATATATGGTGTGTTGATGATGAACTCCTTTCTCTTGTGCTTCAAATTATAGTCTCCCCAACACTCAACTCACTCTCATAGGATTGGATTTGGTGGAAAGATGATTTGAGTGGAAAGCAACTTGGGGAAGGCTAGAGATCAAGATTCATATGGTTGGATTGGAATATCTTGGTCTCAACACATGAGTAGGTGGCTCTCTCTCAGAAAATGGGTAATGGAAGTGTAGGCACGATCTGATGGGTTCCCCACGAATGAGGAGAGGGTGGAGGGGTATATATAGCCTCCACACAAAATCTAATCGTTACACACATTATACCAAACTCGGTGGGACCGAATCAGAAAACTCGGTCGGACCGATTCAGTGCATATGTGACCGTTAGGCAATTTCGGTGGGACCGACATGGTCAACTCGGTGGGACCGATGTGCAAGGGTTAGGGTAAAACTTCATCTCGGTTTGACCGATTACACAACTTGGTGGGACCAATTTGGTAATAAGTAAAACAGAGAGTTGGTTAGGCAAACTCGGTGTGACCGATTACATATTTCCGGTGGGACCGAAAATATTGCAATAGACAAAAGAGATTTTGCAAGCCCATCTCGGTGAGACCGAGATCCCATCGGAGTGACCGAACTGATTAGGGTTTTTGGCAGTGGCTTTTTCGAATGAACTCGGTGGCGCTAGATGGATCAACTCAGTGGGACCGAGTTTGACTTTTGGATTGAGACATATGTGGATATGAGAAAGTGGCTGAGGGCTTTGGAGCATATTACTAAGAATTTTGAGCAAGCAAGCTATTAAGCAACACCTCATCCCCTTTTAATAGTATTGGCTTTCCTATAGTCTCAATGTGATCTTGGATCACTAAAATAGAAAATGTAGAGTCTTGGACTTTGAAGTTTGAGCCAATCTTTTGTCCTTAGCATTTTGAAGGGGTTCCACATCCTTTTTCCATGCCACTCCGCTGTTGGGATTATCTGAAATATACTAGATGAAAGTATTAGTCCAACAAGAGATATGTTGACATTAATTACCAAAATCACCCAGGTAGGACTTGTGCTTTCAATCTCCCCCTTTTTGGTAATTGATGACAACATACATCAAAGCTTTAGATAAAGATATAAAGAAAGGCAAGTAAAGCTTTGGAGAGACATGTAACATGCATAGGCTCCCCCTACATGTATGTAATCATGTAAATATAGAACATAAGATCATGTGAGTTCATAATCATGATAGAGCAAGCAATGAGTTACATGTATCTTGGCTATATGCATCACAACAAATGGTGTGAACATGGGAAATGTACCTTCATGCTTTTGATTCCTTCTTGCAAACAATATGTACATCAGCAAGAGATCCTCATGCATGTGAATGTGATACATATACTTACCTTGGGGTCTTGAACTATCTTCGGGAGAGATGAACCTGAGTAAACAAGGTTAGACAACAAAGAAACATCTACTAAGCAGAGCAAGAACAGTAAACCACAAGATTACCAAGATTGGGATGACATGTGGAGAGTGAGTACTCGGTACTCTGTTGAGTGTAGACATGTACCCAAAGGTAAAGATATGCAATGAACTTCAAGATTTCCTTCCCTTAGTTGTCTTGCTAACCCTGAATCTTATAATGGCTATTGGGAGAAGATAGGGAATAGAAAATCAGAGCAAAGCAAACACAAAAACAAAATGACCATGTATTTCCCCTCTAAAGACATGTAACTTCTCTCCTCTTTGAATACCAAGCAACTGAGGTCTTTCTTTTGAAAAGAAAAAGAATGTCTCTCTCCCCTTGTTGCTCTCTCCCCTGTTGGGGTGATTTAGCTTTGATGTGAACTCTCTCTCCCCCTTTGACATCAATTTCCAAGAAGGGTCTTCTGGAGTGTGAGTCAAAATAGGTTTGGTCCTTGAGTCACAAAGCAAAGCAGCACATAGAATATGATGCAGATAGAGGATAAGAATCATCGAGTGGAGCTGGAATAAAATGTGCAGAATGCAAATGACAGAGTGATTTCTCAGGTATGAAGTCGGCTAAACCGAGTTGGTTCCTTCGGTGGCACCGAAAAATTTCGGTTTGACCTAAAGAGGAAAGTCGGTTTGTACGAGTTCATTTCAGAGAAAATGCACTAGCCAACTCAGCTCACTAAGCAAATAAGATTTCACAAGGATTTTCAGGGAATTAACTAAAGGATTTGCAATGAATTAGATGCAGAGAAATGCAGAACAGAAATAAAAGAGAATAAGTCTAGATGAAGTTTTTTTTCGAAAGAGGAACCAATATGCATGAGACAAAATGCAGTAACAAGAAGAAACACTAGAGAACTTCATCTAGAATAGGTCGGCGACAATGTCACCTATGTTAGAGTATATTGACTTAGGAGTCAAGTGAGGACACTTGATCATAGGTCATACTCATCGTTTAAGCTCAAAATGGGGTTGCCATTTTTCGTTTAAGCATCTTTATGTATTCTCATCTTGTTGAGTTGCTTTGGCCCATGTATTGTGGTAAAGCTTCTCTAAGATAGAATAACATACCTTGGGTGGTGGTGTTGAACTTGATCATGTAGTTGAACTTGTGTGGGATGCTCAATGTTGATGTAGTTCATTTGGAGCACCACTTGTAATTGGAGTTCATCTACCTACATGGATTAGATTTGCAAGGAAAGCACTTGTGCATCCAAAATGACAATCATGAAATTTGATATAGGGATTTGTCAAGGGATGTATTTGAAGGCTTTCATGATTCCTTGTCTTCAACCACCGTGAAGTAGAGACTTGGTGATGTAGAGATTGCTCAAGATATGAGTGAGTTGCAATCTGATAGATCTAGATCCATCCAAGTACCTACATGGATTAGATGACATGCAAGGGTGCAAATATATCCAAGATATGTGATTATCATCATAAGAGAAATATCAAGGATAAGTCATAGGCTCATGTATTGCATGTATCCCAATGGAGTTCCTACTCCAAGTTTGAGGCATCAATGATGTCCAATTCACCTTCAACCTGCAAAACACTTTCTCATCAAGTGGTTTAGTGAATATATCCACCAATTGCTTGTCGGTGCAAACATGCTTAAGGTTAATATCACACTTAGCAACATGATATCGAATAAAATGATGACGAACTTCATTGTGCAAGGGTGCAAATTTATCCAATATATGTGATTATCATCATAAGAGAAATATCAAGGATAAATAATAGGCTCATGTCTTCCATGTATCCCAATGGAGTTCCTACTCCAAGTTTGAGGCATCAATGATGTTCAATTCACCTCTCAACCTGCAAAACACTTTCTCATCAAGTGGTTTAGTGAATATATCCGCCAATTGCTTGTCGGTGCGAACATGCTTAAGGTTAATATCACACTTAGCAACATGATCTCGAATAAAATGATGATGAAGTTCAATGTGCTTAGTTCGAGAGTCTTGCACGGGATTGTGAGCAATCTTAATAGCACTTTCATTGTCACAAAGCAAAGGAACATGTTTCACACATATCCCATATCTTTAAGAGTTTGGGTCATCCAAAGTAATTGAGCACAACATGAACCAGCGGCGATATATTCCGCTTCGGCGGTGGATAAGGATACCGAGGTTTGTTTCTTGGAGGACTAAGACACAAGAGATCTACCAAGAAATTGAAAAGTACCCGAAGTGGACTTTCTATCAACCTTGTCTCCGGCATAGTCCGAATTGGAGTAGCCAACAAGATTAAAAGAGGCCCTCTTTGGATACCGAATGCCAAAGTTTGGTGTATGAATTAAGTATCTCATTATCCTTTTCATAGCCTTAAGATGACACTCTTTAGGGGCCGCTTGATATCGTGCACACATGCACACACTTAGCATGATATCGGGACGAGAGGCACATAGATACAATAATGAACCTATCATAGAGCGATAAACCTTTTGATCAATGGGTTCACCATCTTTGGTCAAGTCAAGATGTCCACTAGTAGGCATGGGTGTACTCATACCTTTGCACTCTTGCATATTGAACTTCTTGAACAAGTCTTTGGTGTACTTCGTTTGAGAGACGAAGGTGCCTTCCTTAGTTTTCTTGATTTGCAAACAAAGAAATAACTTGAGTTCACTCATCATAGACATCTCGAACTTCTCCGACATAAGCTTCCCAAACTTCTCACTAAAATGAGGGTTAGTTGATCCAAATATAATATCATCAACATAAATTTGGCACACAAATAGTTCTCCATTGACCCTTTTAGTGAAAAGAGTAGAATAAATTTTTCCAATCTCAAAGCCTTTTTCAATAAGGAACTTGGTCAAGCATTTATACCATGCTCTAGGAGCTTGTTTAAGACCATAAAGAGCTTTGTGAAGCTTGTAAACATGATTGGGTTTCTTAGGATTAACAAAGACGGGAGGTTGTTTAACATAAAGTTCCTCCTCAATTTCACCATTTAGAAAAGCACTTTTAATGTCCATTTGGCATAAGGTGATATTATGGTGATTAGCATAGGCAAGTAGGATGCGAATGGACTCAAGTCTAGCAACGGGGGCATATGTCTCACCATAGTCCATACCATTGACTTGAGTGTAGCCTTGGGCGATGAGACGTGCTTTGTTGCGAACTACTTGTCTATCTGCATCTTGCTTGTTGCGAAACACCCATTTGGTACCGATGATGTTGTGGTTGTTGTCGGGCTTCTCGACCAATTTCCACACTTGGCTTCTCTCAAAGTTGTGTAGTTCTTCATGCATGGCATTTATCCAATCCGGATCTCCCAATGCTTCTTCAACTTTCATAGGTCCAATGCTAGAGATGAATGAATAATGTTCACAAAAGTTAGCCAAATGAGATTTAGAGCGAGTGATTCTCCCTGTTTGGATATCATTGTAGATTTGCTCGACGGGATGGTCTCTAGCAACTCTTGCTCGAATTCGTGAGAACTTTTGCTTTGATCGGGGTGGAATATCTTATTCATCATCTCGTTCTTCTTCCTGGCCTTCATCATGGTTGACGTTGTCATTTTCTCGTCGTGGTGGAGAAGGAGGTTGAGGAGGTTCATATTGGTGGACTTCCTTGTTTTCTTCATCTTGGTGTGTCCCACTTGTGGATGCTTCCATATCAACTCTTGGTTCACCTTGTCGTGAGGTAGGAGCTTCCACTTGGATGGACGAGGTACTCTCATTCACCTCCGTTGGACGAACCTTGCCAATAGACAAGTCTGGGATTGCTTCCGAAGGATCTTTATCTCCTATATCAGTTGGCAATTGCTCTACTTGCGACCCGTTACATTCATCAAACTTCACATCTATCTTTTCTTCAACCTTTTGGGTGAAATTGTTGTAGACACGGTAAGTGTGAGAGTGAGCCGTAACCAAGTAGGAATCCCTCATGAGATTTAGGAGCAAATTTAGAACGACGATGCTTATGAAGAATGTAGCACTTTGAGCCGAATACTCGAAAGTATCCAACTTGGGGCTTGTTACCGATGAGGAGCTCGTATGCCATCTTGTCGAGTAGCTTGTGAAGATACAAGCGATTTGTCGCATGACAAGCTGTCTCAACCACTTCTGCCCAAAAGTGCTTTGGCGTCTTTTACTCATCAACATCGTTCTCACCATTTTGATGAGCATCCGGTTCTTCCTCTCAACAACTCCATTTTGTTGAGGTGTGTACGTAGCCGATAACTCATGTGAAATCCCTTCTTCATCAAGAAAGGTGTCCACATTTGCGTTCTTGAACTCCGTTTTGTTGTCGCTGCGAACCTTCTTGATCTTCACTTCAAATTGATTTTGGGCCTTCCTAGTGAAGTTTTTGAAGATCTTTTGGACCTGCAATTTATCATCGAGAAAGAACACCAACGTAAATCTTGAAAATCATCAACTATAACTAGACCAAAAGAATTTCCACCAAGACTTTCGTAAGCGTTGGGACCAAAAAGATCCATGTGAATTAGCGCGAGCGGCCTCCTTGTGGTCATGATGTTCTTCACAGGATGGCTTACTCCAACCTGTTTCCCTGCTTGACAAGCGCGACAAAGTCTATCCTTATCAAATATGACATCTTTAACACCAAGGATATGACCACCTTTAATAAGCTTGTCAAGGTTTCGCATGCCCACATGACATAACCGTCTATGCCACAACCAACCTTTAGAGGATTTAGCAATTAAGCAAGTTCTAGGTTGAGCCTTTTTAGTGAAATCAACAATGTATAGATCACCTTTGCGTATGCTGGTAAAGACCATTTTATGATTATCTCTACGAAACACTTGGCAATCTACTTTGGTAAATAGAACATTGAAGCCAAAGTCGGCTAGTCTAGAAATGGAAATTAGATTATAGCCAAGAGATTCAACGAGCATGACATTTTGTATGGAGCTATCATGTGAGATGGCCACCTTACCGAGCCCAACCACCTTACCCTTTGAGTTATCACCAAAAGTGACATACTTTCGAGGGCCGTCGTTTTCAGCTAGCTCACGAAACATATCTTTATCTCCGGTCATGTGATCGGTACATCCACTATCAAGAACCCATTCCTTTCCTCCTGCCATGTATCCCAGAAGATTTGCCATAAGACTAAAGTGTCTCATTGCATCATCAAGATCAAAGTTACTATCATCATCCTCATCATAGTATCCATGTTCAACATCATCATGTGGTGAATCAATTCCTGGAGAGGGTGATTCATTAGAATGAGTTTGACAATGATCTTCTTTATGAATTCTAATAGCCTGGGAAATAATATTGCTAATAATTCCAACATCTCCTTTGGCATGCATAAGATTTGTAAGCTCAAATAGACAATCACCAAACTTAGGATCATTGGAATTCATCTTACTTAACGCAATAGACTTATGAAGAATTTCATCTATATTTTGCAAGGAATAATTTGGAAATTGTTCCTCAAGAAATTTCCATATAGTGTCGGCACACTTAAGAGTAGGCTAGCAACCAATCAAGTTTCTAGGAAAACCTCTAATGATAAGATTAACAGTTCTATGATTGCGAATCATGTCAATTGACTCATCAAGGGTAGGAAGCATAGGATCAACATGAGGTGCACAAGGGCTACTAATGTACTTGTTCAAATGATATTCATTAGAAATCACAAGCATCTCATTTTTCCGCTCATGAAAGTACTCTCCATCAAATATAGGCACTCTATGTCTAATACTCCCCAAAGTAGACTCATGCATCTTCCTCCAATGGTGTTTAACACAAAGCAATGGGGACCAATGCTTTGATACCAACTGAAAGGATCAAGAAGAGGTGTCTAGAGGGGGGGGGGGTGATTATACACTCAACACACAAAGTTGGCAGTTTTTAAGTTTTTCAAGTATGGGTGGAGTTTAAGCATAAGTTTAACCATTCACAATACAAATCAAGCAAGCATGCAAAGAATATATGAGCAACGGAAAGTAAAGCATGCAACTTGCAAGAAAGTAAAGGGATGGGATTAGAGTGTGCAAACGCAATTGCTGACACGGATGTTTTTGTCGTGGTTCCGATAGGTGGTGCTATCGTACATCCACGTTGATGGAGACTTCAACCCACGAAGGGTAACAGCTGCGCAAGTCCACGGAGGGCTCCACCCACGAAGGGTCCACGAATAAGCAACCTTGTCTATCCCACCATGGCCATCGCCCACGAAGGACTTGCCTCACTACTGTAGATCTTCACGAAGTAGGCGATCTTCTTGCCCTTACAAACTCCTTGGTTCACTCCACAATCTTGTCGGAGGCTCCCAAGTGACACCTAACCAATCTAGGAGACACCATTCTCCAAAAGGTAATAGATGGTGTGTTGATGATGAACTCCTTTCTCTTGTGCTTCAAATTATAGTCTCCCCAACACTCAACTCACTCTCATAGGATTGGATTTGGTGGAAAGATGATTTGAGTGGAAAGCAACTTGGGGAAGGCTAGAGATCAAGATTCATATGGTTGGATTGGAATATCTTGGTCTCAACACATGAGTAGGTGGCTCTCTCTCAGAAAATGGGTAATGGAAGTGTAGGCACGATCTGATGGGTTCCCCACGAATGAGGAGAGGGTGGAGGGGTATATATAGCCTCCACACAAAATCTAATCGTTACACACATTATACCAAACTCGGTGGGACCGAATCAGAAAACTCGGTCGGACCGATTCAGTGCATATGTGACCGTTAGGCAATTTCGGTGGGACCGACATGGTCAACTCGGTGGGACCGATGTGCAAGGGTTAGGGTAAAACTTCATCTCGGTTTGACCGATTACACAACTTGGTGGGACCAATTTGGTAATAAGTAAAACAGAGAGTTGGTTAGGCAAACTCGGTGTGACCGATTACATATTTCCGGTGGGACCGAAAATATTGCAATAGACAAAAGAGATTTTGCAAGCCCATCTCGGTGAGACCGAGATCCCATCGGAGTGACCGAACTGATTAGGGTTTTTGGCAATGGCTTTTTCGAATGAACTCGGTGGCGCTGGATGGATCAACTCAGTGGGACCGAGTTTGACTTTTGGATTGAGACATATGTGGATATGAGAAAGTGGCTGAGGGCTTTGGAGCATATTACTAAGAATTTTGAGCAAGCAAGCTATTAAGCAACACCTCATCCCCTTTTAATAGTATTGGCTTTCCTATAGTCTCAATGTGATCTTGGATCACTAAAATAGAAAATGTAGAGTCTTGCTCCGCTTGAATCTTATAATGTGATCTTGGAGCATATTACTAAGAATTTCAAGATTTCCTTACCTTAGTTGTCTTGCTCCGCTTGAATCTTATAATGGATATTGGGAGAATATAGGGAATAGAAAATCAGAGCAAAGCAAACACAAAAACAAAATGACTATGTCTTTCCCCTCTAAAGACATGTAACTTATCTACTCTTTGAATACCTAGCAACTGAGGTCTTTATTTTAAAAAGAAAAAGAACGTCTCTCCCCCCTGTTGCTCTCTCCCCTGTTGGAGTGATTTAGCTTTGATGTGAACTCTCTCTCCCCCTTTGACATCAATTTCCAAGAAGGGTCTTCTGGAGTGTGAGTCAAAATAGGTTTGGTCCTTGAGTCACAAAGCAAAGTAGCACATAGGATATGATGCTGATAGAGGATAAGAATCATCGAGTGGAGCTGGAACAAAATGTGAAGAATGCAAATGACATAGTGATTTCTCAGTGTTGAAGTCGGCTAAACCGAGTTGGTTCCTTCGGTGGCACCGAAAAATTTCGGTTTGACCGAAAGAGGAAAGTCGGTTTATCCGAGTTCATTTCAGAGAAAATGCACTAGCCAACTCAGCTCACTAAGCAAATAAGATCTCACAAGAATTTTCAGGGAATTAACTAAAGGATTTGCAATGAATTAGATGCAGAGAAATGCAGAACAGAAATAAAAGAGAATAAGTTTAGATGAAGTTTTTTTTAGAAAGAGGAACAAATTTGCATGAGACAAAATGCAATAACAAGAAGAAATAGAACTTCATCTAGAATAGGTCGGCGACAATGTCAGCTATGTTAGACTATATTGACTTAGGAGTCAAGTGAGGACACTTGATCATAGGTCATACTCATCGTTTAAGCTCAAAATGGGGTTGCCATTTTTCGTTTAAGCATCTTGATGTATTCTCATCTTGTTGAGTTGCTTTGGCCCATGTCTTGGGGTAAAGCTTCTCTAAGAGAGAATAACATACCTTGGGTGGTGGTGTTGAACTTGATCATGTAGTTGAACTTGTGTGGGATGCTCAATGTTGATGTAGTTCATTTGGAGCACCACTTGTAATTGGAGTTCATCTACCTACATGGATTAGATTTGCAAGGAAAAGCACTTGTGCATCCAAAATGACAATCATGAAATTTGATATAGGAATTTGTCAAAGGATATATTTGAAGGGTTTCATGCTTCCTTGTCTTCAACCACCGTAAAGTAGAGACTTGGTGACGTAGAGATTGCTCAAGATATGAGTGAGTTGCAATCTCATAGATCTAGATCCATCCAAGTACCTACATGGATTAGATGACATGCAAGGGTGCAAATATATCCAATATATGTGATTATCATCATAAGATAAATATCAAGGATAAGTCATAGGCTCATGTCTTGCATGTATCCCAATGGTGTTCCTACTCCAAGTTTGAGGCATCAATGATGTTCAATTCACCTCTCAACCTGCAAAACACTTTCTCATCAAGTAGTTTAGTGAATATATCCGCGAATTGCTTGTCGGTGCGAACATGCTTAAGGTTAATATCACCCTTAGCAAGATGATCTCGAATAGAATGATGATGAATTTCAATGTGCTTAGTTCGAGAGTGTTGCACGGGAGTGTGAGCAATCTTAATAGCACATTCATTGTCACAAAGTAAAGGAACATGTTTCACATATATCCCATAATCTTTAAAAGTTTGGGTCATCCAAACTAAATGAGCACAACATGAACCAGCGGCGATACATTCCGCTTCGGCTGTGGATAAGGATACCGAGTTCTGTTTCTTGGAGGACCAAGTCACAAGAGATCTACCAATAATTTGACAAGTACCCGAAGTGGACTTTCTATCAACGTTGTCTCCGGCATAGTCCGAATTGGAGTAGCCAACAAGATTAAAAGAGGCCCTCTTTGGATACCAAAGCCAAAGTTTGGTGTATGAATTGAGTATCTCACTATCCTTTTCATGGCCTTAAGATGACACTCTTTAGGGGCCGCTTGATATCGTGCACACATGCACACACTTAGCATGATATCAGGATGAGAGGCACATAGCTACAATAATGAACCAATCATAGAGCAATAAACCTTTTGATCAACGGGTTCACCATCTTTGGTCAAGTCAAGATGTCCACTAGTAGGCATGGGTGTACTCATACCTTTGCATTCTTGCATATTGAACTTCTTGAACAAGTCTTTGGTGTATTTAGTTTGAGAGACGAAGGTGCCTTCCTTAGTTTTCTTGATTTGCAAACCAAGAAAGAACTTGAGTTCACTCATCATAGACATCTCAAACTTCTCCGACATAAGCTTCCCAAACTTCTCACTAAAATGAGGGTTAGTTGATCCAAATATAATATCATCAACATAAATTTGGCACACAAATAATTCTCCATTGACCCTTTTAGTGATAAGATTAGAATCAATTTTTCCAATCTCAAAGCCTTTTTCAATAAGGAACTTGGTCAATCATTTATACCATGCTCTAGGAGCTTGTTTAAGACCATAAAGAGCTTTGTGAAGCTTGTAAACATGATTGGGTTTCTTACGATTAACAAAGCCGGGAGGTTGTTTAACATAAACTTCCTCCTCAATTTTACCATTTAGAAAAGCACTTTTAATGTCCATTTGGTATAAGGTGATTAGCATAGGCAAGTAGGATGCGAATAGACTCGAGTATAGCAACAAGGGCATATGTCTCACCATAGTCCATACCTTCGACTTGAGTGTAGCCTCGGGAGACGAGACGTGCTTTGTTGCGAACTACTTGTCTATCTTCATCTTGCTTGTTGCGAAACACCCATTTAGTACCGATGATGTTGTGGTTGTTGTCGGGCTTCTCGACCAATGTCCACACTTGGCTTCTCTCAAAGTTGTGTAGTTCTTCGTACATGGCGTTTATCCAATCCGGATCTTCCAATGCTTCTTCAACCTTCATAGGTCCAATGCTAGAGATGAATGAATAATGTTCACAAAAGTTAGCCAAACGAGATTTAGAGCGAGTGATTCTCCCAGTTTGGATATCATTGTAGATTTGCTCGACGGGATGGTCTCTAGCAACTCTTGCTCGAACTCGTGAGAACTTTTGCTTTGATTGGGGTGGAACATCTTCTTCATCATCTCGTTCTTCTTCTTGGCCTTCATCATTGTTGACGTTGTCGTTTTCTCGTCGTGGTGGAGAAGGAGGTTGATGAGGTTCATCTTGGTGGACTTCCTTGTTTTCTTCGTCTTGGTGTGTCCCACTTGTGGATGCTTCCATATCAACTCTTGGTTCACCTTGTCGTGAGGTAGGAGCTTCCACTTGGAAAAAAGAGGTACTCTCCTTCACCTCCGTTAGACGAACCTTGCCAATAGACAAGTCTGGGATTGCTTCTGAAGGATCTTTATCTCCTACATCAATTGGCAATTGCTCTACTTGCGACCCGTTAGATTCATCAAACTTCACATCTACAGTTTCTTCAACCTTTCGGGTGAAATTGTTGTAGACACGGTAAGTGTGAGAGGTTGAGCCGTAACCAAGTAGGAATCCCTCATGAGATTTAGGAGAAAATTTAGAACGATGATGCTTATGAAGAATGTAGCACTTTGAGCTGAATACTCGAAGGTATCCAACTTGGGATTTGTTACCGGTGAGGAGCTCGTATGCCATCTTGCCGAGTAGCTTGTGAAGATACAAGCGATTTGTCGCATGGCAAGCTGTCTCAACCGCTTCTGCCCAAAAGTGCTTTGGCGTCTTGTACTCATCAAGCATCGTTCTCACCATTTCGATGAGCGTCCGGTTCTTCCTCTCAACAACTCCATTTTGTTGAGGTGTGTATGTAGCCGAGAACTCATGTGAAATCCCTTATTCATCAAGAAAGGTGTCCATATTTGCGTTCTTGAACTCCGTTTCGTTGTCACTGCGAACCTTCTTGATCTTCACTTCAAATTGATTTTGGGCCTTCCTAGTGAAGTTTTTGAAGATCTTTTGGACCTGCAATTTATCATCGAGAAAGAACACCGACGTAAATCTTGAAAAATCATCAACTATAACTAGACCAAAAGAATTTCCACCAAGACTTTGGTAAGCGTTGGGACCGAAAAGATCCATGTGAATTAGCGCGAGCGGCCTCCTTGTGGTCATGATGTTCTTCACAGGATGGCTTACTCCAACCTGTTTCCCTACTTGACAAGCGCGGCAAAGTCTATCCTTATCAAATATGACATCTTTAACACCAAGGATATGACCACCTTTAATAAGCTTGTCAAGGTTTCGCATGCCCACATGACATAACCGTCTATGCCACAACCAACCTTTAGAGGATTTAGCAATTAAGCAAGTTCTAGGTTGAGCCTTTTTAGTGAAATCAACAATGTATAGATCACCTTTGCGTATGCTGGTAAAGACCATTTTATTATTATCTCTACGAAACACTTGGCAATCTACTTTGGTAAATAGAACATTGAAGCCAAAGTCAGCTAGTCTAGAAACGCAAGGCAGATTATAGCCAAGAGATTCAATGAGCATGACATTTTGTATGGAGCTATCATGTGAGATGGCCACCTTACCGAGGCCAACCACCTTACCCTTTGAGTTATCACCAAAAGTGACATACTTTCGAGGGCCATTGTTTTTAGCTAGCTCACGAAACATATCTTTATCTCCGGTCATGTGATCGGTACATCCACTATCAAGAACCCATTCCTTTCCTCCTGCCATGTATCCCAGAAGATTTGCCATAAGACCAAAGTGTCTCATTGCATCATCAAGATCAAAGTTACTATCCTCATCCTCATCATAGTATCCATGTTCAACATCGTCATGTGGTGGATCAATTCCTAGAGAGGGTGATTCATTAGAATGAGTTTGACAATGATCTTCTTTATGAATTCTAATAGCTTGGGAAATAATATTGCTAATAATTCCAACATCTACTTTGGACTGCATAAGATTTGTAAGCTCAAATAGACAATCACCAAACTTAGGATCATTGGAATTCATCTTACTCAAGGCAATAGACTTATGGAGAATTTCATCTATATTTTGCAAGGAATAATTTGGAAATTGTTCCTTGAGAAATTTTCATATAGTTAGGCACACTTAAGAGTAGGCAAGCAACCAATCAAGTTTCCAAGCAAACCTCTAATGATAAGATTAACAGTTCTAAGATTGCAAATCATGTCAATTGACTCATCAAGGGTAGGAAGCATAGGATCAACATGAGGTGCACAAGGGCTAGTAATGTACTTGTTCAAATGATATTCATTGAAAATCACAAGCATCTCATTTTTCCACTCATGAAAGTACTCTCCATCAAGTATAGGCACTCTATGTCTAAGACTCCCCAAAGTAGACTCATCCATCTTCCTCCAATGGTGTTTAACCCAAAGAAATGGGGAACAATGCTCTGATACCAACTAAAAGGATCGAGAAGAGGTGTCTAGAGGGGGGGGATTGATTAGACACTCAACACACAAAGTTGGCAGTTTTTAAGTTTTTCAAGTATGGGTGGAGTTTAAGCATAAGTTTAACCATTCATAATACAAATCAAGCAAGCATGCAAATAATATATGAGCAGTGGAAGTAAAACATGCAACTTGAAAGAAAGTAAAGGGATGGGATTGGAGTGTGCAAACACAATTGGAGACACGGATGTTTTTGTCATGGTTCCGATAGGTGGTGCTATCGTACTTCCACATTGATGGAGACTTCAACCCACGAAGGGTAACCGCTGCACAAGACCACGGAGGGCTCCACCCACGAAGGGTCCACAAAGAAGCAACCTTGTCTATCCCACCATGGCCATCGCGCATGAAGGACTTGCCTCACTAGGGTAGATCTTCACGAAGTAGGCGATCTCCTTGACCTTACAAAATCCTTGGTTCACTCCACAATCTTGTCGGAGGCTCCCAAGTGACACCTAACCAATCTAGGAGACACCACTCTCCAAAAGGTAATATATGGTGTGTTGATGATGAACTCCTTTCTCTTGTGCTTCAAATTATAGTCTCCCCAACACTCAACTCACTCTCATAGGATTGGATTTGGTGGAAAGATGATTTGAGTGGAAAGCAACTTGGGGAAGGCTAGAGATCAAGATTCATATGGTTGGATTGGAATATCTTGGTCTCAACACATGAGTAGGTGGCTCTCTCTCAGAAAATGGGTAATGGAAGTGTAGGCACGATCTGATGGGTTCCCCATGAATGAGGAGAGGGTGGAGGGGTATATATAGCCTCCACACAAAATCTAATCGTTACACACATTATACCAAACTCGGTGGGACCGAATCAGAAAACTCGGTCGGACCGATTCAGTGCATATGTGACCGTTAGGCAATTTCGGTGGGACCGACATGGTCAACTCGGTGGGACCGATGTGCAAGGGTTAGGGTAAAACTTCATGTCGGTTTGACCGATTACACAACTCGGTGGGACCAATTTGGTAATAAGTAAAATAGAGAGTTGGTTAGGCAAACTCGGTGTGACCGATTACATATTTTTGGTGGGACCGAAAATATTGCAATAGACAAAAGAGATTTTGCAAGCCCATCTCGGTGAGACCGAGATCCCATCAGTGTGAGCGAACTGATTAGGGTTTTTGGCAGTGGCTTTTTCAAATGAACTCGGTGGCGCTGGATGGATCAAATCGGTGGGACCGAGTTTGACTTTTGGTTTGAGACATATGTGGATATGAGAAAGTGGTTGAGGGCTTTGGAGCATATCACTAAGCATTTTGAGCAAGCAAGCCATTAAGCAACTCCTCATCCCCTTCTAATAGTATTGGCTTTCCTATAGTCTCAATGTGATCTTGGATCACTAAAATAGAAAATGTAGAGTCTTTGACTTTGAAGTTTGAGCCAATCTTTTGTCCTTAGCATTTTGAAGGGGTTCCACATCCTTTTGTCCATGCCACTCCGCTGTTGGGCTTATCTGAAATATACTAGATGAAAGTATTAGTCCAACAAGAGATATTTTGACATTAATTACCAAAATCACCCAGGGAGCACTTGTGCTTTTAATCTCCCCCTTTTTGGTAATTGATGACAACATACATCAAAGCTTTAGATAAATATATAGAGAAAGGCAAGGAAAGCTTTGGAAAGACATGTAACATGCATAGGCTCCCCCTACATGTATGTAATCATGTAAATATAGAACACAAGATCATGTGAGCTCATAATCATGATATAGGAAGCAATGAGTTACATGTATCTTGGCTATATGCATCAGAGCAAATGGTGTGAACATGGGAAATGTACCTTCATGCTTATGATTCCTTCTTGCAAACAATATGTACATCAGCAAGAGATCCTCCTGCATGTGAATGTGATACATATACTTACCTTGTGGTGTTGAACTAGCTTCAGAAGAGATTCCCCTTAGTAAACAAGCTTAGACAACAAAAAACATCTACTAAGCAGAGCAAGAACAGTAAACCACAAGATTACCAAGATTGGGATGACATGTGGAGAGTGAGTACTGGGTACTCTATTGAGTGTAGACATGTACCCAAAGGTAAAGATATGCAATGAATTTCAAGATTTCCTTCCCTTAGTTGTCTTGCTAACCCTGAATCTTATAATGGATATTGGGAGAAGATAGGGAATAGAAAATCAGAGCAAAGCAAACACAAAAACAAAATGACCATGTACTTCCCCGCTAAAGACATGTAACTTCTCTCCTCTTTGAATTCCAAGCAACTAAGGTCTTTCTTTCGAAAAGAAAAAGAATGTCTCTCTCCCCTTGTTGCTCCCCCCCTTTTGGGGTGATTGAGCTTTGATGTGAACTCTCTCTCCCCCTTTGACATCAATTTCCAAGAAGGGTCTTCTGGAGTGTGAGTCAAAATAGGTTTGGTCCTTGAGTCACAAAGCAAAGCAGCACATAGAATATGATGCTGATAGAGGATAAGAATCATCGAGTGGAGCTAGAATAAAATGTGCAGAATGCAAATGACAGAGTGATTTCTCAGTGTTGAAGTCGGCTAAACCGAGTTGGTTCCTTCGGTGGCACCGAAAATTTTTGGTTTGACCGAAAGAGGAAAGTCGGTTTGTTCGAGTTCATTTCAGAGAAAATGCACTAGCCAGCTCAACTCACTAAGCAAATAAGATCTCACAAGGATTTTCAGGGAATTAACTAATGGATTTGCAATGAATTAGATGCAGAGAAATGCAAAACAGAAATAAAAGAGAATAAGTCTAGATGAAGTTTTTTTTGAAAGAGGAACAAATATGCATGAGACAAAATGCAATAACAAGAAGAAACACTAGAGAACTTCATCTAGAATAGGTCGGCGATAATGTCACCTATGCTAGAGTATATTGACTTAGGAGTCAAGTGAGGACACTTGATCATAGGTCATACTCATCGTTTTAGCTCAAAATGGGGTTGCCATTTTTCGTTTAAGCATCTTGATGTATTCTCATCTTGTTGAGTTGCTTTGGCCCATGTCTTGGGGTAAAGCTTCTCTAAGATAGAATAACATACCTTGGGTGGTGGTGTTGAACTTGATCATGTAGTTGAACTTGTGTGGGATGCTCAATGTTAATGTAGTTCATTTGGAGCACCACTTGTAATTGGAGTTCATCTACCTACATGGATTAGATTTGCAAGGAAAAGCACTTGTGCAGGATGTATTTGAAGGCTTTCATGCTTCCTTGTCTTCAACCACCGTGAAGTAGAGACTTGGTGATGTAGAGATTGTTCAAGATATGAGTGAGTTGCAATCTCATAGATCTAGATCCATCCAAGTACCTACATGGATTAGATGATATGCAAGGGTGCTTGAGGGAGTCCTGGATTAGGGGGTATCCGGACAGCCGGACTATATACTTTGGCCGGACTGTTGGACCGTGAAGATACAAAACTCAAGGCTTCGTCCCGTGTCTAGATGGGAATCTCCTTTGCGTGGAAGAAAAGCTGGGCGATCCGGATATTAGATTTCCTTCTTTGTAACCGACTCTGTATAAACCCTAACCCCCTCCGGGGTCTATATAAACCGGAGGGTTTAGTCCTTAGAGGGACAATCATAATCATCATAGGCTAGCTTCTAGGGTTTAGCCTCTACGATCTCGTGGTAGATCAACTCTTGTAATACTCATATCATCAAGATCAATCAAGCAGGAAGTTGGGTTTTACCTCCATCGAGAGGGCCCGAACCTGGGTAAAACATCGTGTCCCTTGCCTCGTGTTACCATTAGCCTTAGACGCACAGATCGGGACCCCCTACCTGAGATCCGCCGGTTTTGACACTGACATTGGTGCTTTCATTGCGAGTTCCTCTGTGTCATCGCTGCAAGGGTCGATGGCTCCTTCAATCATCAACAACAACACGGTCCAGGGTGAGACTTTTCTCCCCGAACAGATCTTCGTGTTCGGCGGCTTTGCACTGCGGGCCAATTCGCTTGGCCATCTGGAGCATATCGACAGCTACGCCCCTGGCCATCAGGTCAGATTCGAAAACTTGAACTACACGACCGATATCCGCGGAGACTTGATCTTCGACGAATTCGGGCCTGTGCTAGGAGCGCCGAACATTCACGACGAGCACGACTTAGACCTGCTGTCGGACAATACTCGGGATATCGCACCTGTAGGAGCTCCGGACCTAAATCCGGGGCAGATCGCGTCCGTCCGAGGACGGGTGGATGGACCCCGCCCCGGAGGCCGCACACTCATCGGCGGTAGAGCCGAGCACCGGCTTCACCCCCAAGGAGGCCTGTGACACCGGACCCCCGGACTCGTGTCCGGCTGTAGGTTCCAGTCCGCGCACCCCCGAGCCAGCCGAATCTGGTTGGGCTCCGGTAATGGAGTTCGCCGCTGTGGATATTTTCCAGCACTCGCCCTTTGGCGACATGCTGAACTTGTTAAAGTCTCTCTCTTTATCAGGAGACTCTTGGCCGAACTATGTCCGGCTTCAGTGGGAAGCAGGCGACGAGGGAATTCATTGCCCACCCACCACCCACTTCATTGCCACGATCGATGATTTGACCGAGGTGCTTGACTTCGACTCTAAAGACATCGACAGTGTGGACGACGATGTAGGAGAAGAACAGGAACCACCGCCCAAGTGGTGCTGGACAACCACCTCCTCATGTGATATATATATGGTGGACACTCCCACTACAAAAAAAAGACACATCCGTGACATTTTGGGTCGAACGAATTTTTTTTCTGTCATACATATGACACTTCTATGATGACAATTGTGACAAAACCCGGTATCATCATAGATGTGGTGGGATCCTACTTCTATGACAAAAAATCATGACAGAAAATGGGCTTTTCATCCTGGGCGGGCCAGAGATGCGGCTGCATGACATTCTTTGGGCCGTCCATGATGGAAAAAACCGTGGTAGAAGCGAGGGGGAGGAAAATTTCGGGGAGTTGCCGGTTACGGTGGGAGGTCGGGGGCCGAGAGATGCGCGTTTCGCTCGTACACGTACACACGTGTGTACGAGGCATTGGCTCTAACTGGACCCGAGCGAGGCGTTGGGCTCTAACTGAACCCGAGCGATTGCACTACAGGCTACGCGTTACTGAACCTGAGAGATTGATCGATGGCTGTTAACTGAACCCATGAAGCGATTCCTTCGCTACTGCTGCTAACTGAAGCCGATCGATTGGATGAACAATGAGCGTTGCGGGGGGAGGGGGGAGGGGGGGTTGGATGAACAGTGAGCGGTGGCGTTGCCTCTGGATGAACAGGATCCCGTGGTGTGGAGGGCTGGATGAACAGTAGACGGTGGAGGGGTGCCCATGGAGGGGTGGTTGAACAGGACCCCGTGGTGTGGAGGGCTGGATGAACAGTAGACGATGGAGGGCTGGATGAATAGTAGATGGTGGAGGGGTGATTGAACAGTAGCCGGTGGAGTAGCGCGCGGTGGAGGATGGATGCACAGGAGCCCGTGGAGGCTGGAGGAGGTCGACGGTAGCCCGTGGAGGCTGGAGGAGGTCGACGATGGTGGAGATGAACAGTATCCTGTGGAGTCTTGTTTTGCGGTATGCCACACCCCTCCCGATGAACAGGATCCCCGTTTCAACCGTAGCGCTCTAACACAAGTCCGTTTCGTCCGTTTGCGGTACGCCACACCCCTCCCGATCAACAGGACCCCCGTTTCGACCGTAGGAGGTCCGTTTCCTCCGTTTTGCGGTAAGCCACACCCCTCCCAATCAATAGGACCCCCGTTTCAACCGTAGGAGGTCCGTTTCCTCCGTTTTGCGGTACGCCACACCCCTCCCGATCAACAGGACCCCGTTCCGAACGTAGGAGGTCCATTTCCTCCGTTGTGCGGTACACCAGGCCTCGTTTCCATTGCCTGTTCCGTCCAAGCCCTCCCGATGAACACGACCACGCATTCCGTTTCGACCCAGCCGGTTGGCTCCCCATGAACACAACGACGATGCTGTTTCTCCGTTCCGACCCAGCCATGTACGTATGCGCGAGTAGGCATTCGAGACCGTGCCCATATGTATGTACGTGGTCGTATTTTCTTTCTTGCACCCTCGCCGCTGTACGTACATGTACATGCTACGTGCGCGCCTCTACTACGACACGTGCGCGCCTCTACATCGACCAGTATGTATGTACACATTCGCGACCAGAATGACAATGCTACATACGCTTCGACCAGGTGGGGCCACGACGGTGAGGCCTAGGAAGGGGACGACGCGGAGCCGGGGAAGACGCATAAGTGGATGCCCACGCGAAGAGGAGTACGAGGGTGAGGCTTCCATCGCTGCAGAATAACAAGGGGTGTGGGTGAGTAGAGGGATGGCCTAGCCAGCGGTGGGAGTAGTAGGGGGCGGTGAGGCCTCCACGGCATCACAGCCGGCCACGGGAGGGAGGAGCACATGGCACGACCGGCGCTGCTTTGGGCGGCTGGAGCACGAAGAGCAGAGGTTGAAGAAGCACTATGTCACGCCCAATATGCAATACTATCCTAAAGAGACTCGAAGGTCCCACCAAGGATAGAACCACATATTGAAACGCTTTTGCAAGGTGGATATCATTACATCAACATTACATAATAGATGGGGATACATACAAGAGGCATACAATGCCACATGAATACAACATCACAATACATAAGAGCATCATCCGACTATGGATGAAACACAAAAAGAAACTCAAACGACATCCACCCTGCTAGCCCAGGCTGCCGACCTGGAACCTATCCCCTGATCGAAGAAGAAGCAGAAGAAGAACTCAAGACAAGCAAGCATCGCTCTTGCGTCATGATCATCGCATAACCTATACCTACAACTATTGTTGTAGTAATCTGTGAGCCACGAGGACTCAGCAATCCCATTACCATGGGTATCAAGACTAGCAAATCTTAAAGGGAAAGGAATTGGTAAAGTGGTGAGGCTGCAGCAGCGACTAAGCATATATGGTGGCTAACATACGCAAATAAGAGCGAGAAGAGAGCAAGCGGAACGGTCGTGAAGCTAGCAATGATCAAGAAGTGATCCTGAACTCCTACTTACGTCAAACATAACCCAGAAACCGTGTTCACTTCCCGGACTCCGCCGAAAAGAGACCATCACGGCTACACACGCGGTTGATGCGTTTTAATTCGGATCTGGTGTCAAGTTATCTACAACCGGACATTAACAAATTCCCATCTGCCTATAACCGCAGGCACGGCTTTCGAAAGTTTAAACCCTGCAGGGGTGTCCCAACTTAGCCCATGACAAGCTCTCTCGATCAATGAAGGACCTTCTCCCAGGAAGACCCGATCAGACTCGGAATCCCGGTTTACAAGATATTTCAACAATGGTAAAACAAGACCAGCAAGACCGCCCGATGTGCCGACAATCCCGATAGGAGCTGCACATATCTCGTTCTCAGGGCACACCGGATGAGCAAGACGACGGGTTGGCATAGACCCTGGTTGCCCAGGGGGCGCCGGACATCGCTCGGTTTGGACCAACACTTAGACAAGCATTGGCCCGGGGGGGCTAAAATAAAGATGACCCTCGAGAGGGCGACTCCCAAGGGAAAAGGTAGGTGGTGGTGAGGCAAATGGTAAAACCAATGTTGGGCCTTGCTGGAGGAGTTTTATTCAAATCAAACTGTCGAGGGGGTCCCATAAATCACCCAACCGCGTAAGGAACGCAAAATCCGGGAACATAACACCGGTATGACGGAAACTAGGGCGGCTAGAGTGGAAGAAAACACCAGGCATAAGGCCGAGTCTTCCACCCTTTACCAAGTATATAGATGCATTAATAATATAAGAGATATTGTGATCCCAACCAAAATCCTGTCCACCATGGAGAAATCTTCAACTTCACCTGCAACTAACAACGCTATAAGAGGGGCTGAGCAAAAGCGGTAACATAGCCAAACAAGGGTTTGCATAGGAAAGGTGTCAAAGGTTAGAGGTTCATGGCAATATGGGAGGCTTGATAAGCAGGTGATAGGTAGCGCAGCAAAGCGATAGAACGAAGAAACTAGCATAGCAATGATAGTAGTGAGATCCAGGGTAGCGGTCATCTTGCCTGAAATCCTGCAAGGAAGAAGAATGAGTCCATGAAGAAGATGAAGCCATGAAGACGAACCAAGCGTAGACGAACGAATCCTCACGATCGCAACGAAACGGGAACTATCGAGAAGAAGCACACAACATGGTAAACACACCACACATGGACAAGACATGATGCACAACAAGCATGATGCATGACAAAGCTACATGAAGCTACTCATGGCAAGAGATGATGCAAACAAGAGCAACACATCAAGGCAAGTTCAAATTAGGCTGGGAACAACATATAACAAATCCGGTAAGTCCTCATATGCAAATTTCGAAGTTGGTCCAGATCTGAATAAACCTTATGTTCAAGTTGTTAAGCAACAAGTTAAAATGCACCAAGATGATCTACACGAGATTCTAGTCAAGTTACATATAAACTTCATTTAATTCGGAGCTACGACCTAGAAGATATGAGCAAAACAAGTTAAACATGGCATTGATGCAAAATGCATACAAACATCAAGCAAACACCTGAAAACAAGGATGCAACATGATAATATGAAGCTACTTGCAAAAACAAGCAAGTTTCATATAGAGCACACTCAAAACGGAGCAACGGTTCCACACATACACTTTATACAAGTTTAAAGGACAAGTTGTCCAAAACAGCAACTAGGCATCTTGCAAGCATCAAAACAACATGCTACAGCATCTCAACATAAGAACAAAAGGCATGGTCATGATGTACAGGTAAAGCATACCAAAACATGAACACTGAACTATCTCCAGAAATCACTAGAACATGCTCAAACACACATGGCAAGATTGCAAATAATAACAGTTCAGACTTTGCAGAAAATAACATCAGGTTGCAATGTTTAGAGCTATCAAACAACATGTTACAGGAATTTATCATGGCAAACAAAGGCATGGCATGATACTACTAAATTCATAGAACAGCAGTCCCTTACTGACCATGAGCCAAAGAGGATCAGAAAATATGATGGCACCCATGTAAACATGGCAAGTTATAATACAGATTCAAACATGGCAGAAACAGAATTATGAAGGCATGTTGGTGAGCTTGTACCACTCACCACAGAGCAATACATAGAATGGCAAGGCAACCAACAGTAAGAAGGCATGTTTATGAAGCTAAGCATGGCAAGAGCAAGTTCATAGGGTGCATGGATCACTAGGAACAATCAGGGCAACAACTGAACTTAATGTTAACAGGCTGACAGCAACATTATTTAGCAACTTTGGAGCAAGATTACAACAAGCTACATCAGGCTATAATTGCAACCAGGGGCATGTATGGATAGAGCATGACATTTATAATAAAACACCATTAGTGAACATCTCCAGATTATGCATAGAATGACTAGTAGCAGCAGGTTTACATAGCATCACGAAATAACAAATTCAGCCTAGCAAAACAGCAACAAGTACACTACTTAACAAGCTTGATTCACTTACCACAAGTCATTGCATGATAAGATAAGCATAGCATCAGCAAGAAGACATGTTTATGAAACACACCAAGGCAAGAACAAGTTCATAGCATGCAAGGAGCAACTACAACAACCTTGGCAAAATTGAATAACATGTAAACAATCTGCCAGGAAACATTTTGTAGCAAAAGTAGAGCACGAAAATGACATGCTAGAATACTCCATAATTGCAACCAGGGGCATGAATGGATATAGAACAACCATATGTTCAAAACATCCTTACTGAAGTATCTCAAAATGTGCTTGGATCTCTCTGTAGCATCAAGTTTACATGGCATCAAAATAACAGCAGAACAGGGTCTAAAATCAGCAACATCACGAAGCCTAGTTTACATGCTTGTGCTAGTCACCACATTGATCACAAAAATACATGGTAAGCACTACTGTAAAGATGGCATGACCTAGATCAAAACACATGTAGACATCAACCTTATAGGATGCACACATCAATCATGGCAAAAATGACAAATGAGCATGTTCTGTTAACAGACAGCAGACAACATTATGAAGCACTCTTGCAACGATGATTCAGGCATCAAGATGAACTCAAATGAATATGATGCAATCGAATGAAATGAATTACTCGTCGAGATGAACAATTTGACATATTACACGCACGAAACGAAGCTACGGATGCATAGATATGATGCGATGAACATGGCATGATAAAGTAAAATTACAGGGACTTAGTGGAATTTTACCCTCGTCGAAACGGGACGGAGGGAAGCGGGATGGGCGGATCCGGGACGCGGGTGCCCATTTGGATCACGTCCTGGTGGATCTCATCCACCCGGACCGGATCTGGCTCCGGCGGCACCGGCGAAGCTCCGGTGAGCTCCGGCTCCGGCCGGCGCGGAGGAGGACGGCGAGGGCGAGGCGGACCTGAGGCGGGGCGGCGGGGCCGACGCGGGGCGGCGCGGCCCGCGGCGGAGGCGGCGGAAGCAGGGTGAGGGCCGGACCGGAGGGGCGTGCCGACGGGGGAGCACGGGCGGCTCCGACGAGGGGCGGGGCCGTGGGGAGGCATTCGGGCCTGGCGAGGGGCGGCGGAGGCGGCAGCCGCGGCGGCGGGCGGCGGCGACGCAGGCGGTGGGGCAGGTGCGGTGAGGGCGGACGGCGGCGGCCGGTGGCGACAAAGGCGGAGCGGCGCGGCGGAGTCCGGCGAACGGCGGCGGAGCTGCGGGCCGAGCGCGGGGGCGCGGGCCGAATGGCGGCGGCGGCGCGGGCTCGCGCGGGCCCGATCTGGGTCCCGCGGGCTGCGCGGAGGAGAGAGATGGCGGCGGGCCACATGGCGCGCTCCGATTTGGTGGGGGCGGCGGCGCGGACATGTCCGGCCGGAGTTGGACATGTCCGGTGGCGGCGGGGGAAATTCTTAGGGTTAGGGGTGGAATTGATCCGCGAATTTCGGGGAAGGGGAAGACGTTTTTATAGGTAGAGGGAGCTAGGAGAGTCCAAATGAGGAGAGGTTTTCGCCCACACGATCGTGATCGAACGGCCGAGAGCATGGAGGGGGTTTGGATGGGTTTTGGGCCACTTTGGAAGGGTGTTGGGCTGCAATACAAAGAGGGCTTTTACGGTTCCCCGGTTAACCGTTGGAGTATCAAACGACCTCCAAATGGCACGAAACTTGACAGGCGGTCTACCGGTGCTATACCAAGGCCGCTTGGAAAACCTCGGGCAATTCCGAGAAAGTTTAACACCCGCTCACAACAGGAGACAAAAGGGGAACGCCAGAGGGCATAGGAGCACCGGATTGCAAAACGGACAACGGGGAAAATGCTCGGATGCATGAGACGAACACGTATGCAAAATGAGATGCACATGATGACATGATAAAATGCAACACACAAGCAAATTACATGGCAACGACAGCGAATAACTGGCGGACACCTGGCGCATCGAATCCGGGGCATTACACACTACGACCATTGGATGGACATCATACGGTCACTGGAGCTAGAGTCGTTCATATTGACTAAGTTGACAAAGCCCTCCGTCCCCGTAAACTTAGTGCCCACAAGTCAGCCTCCCACCAAGGTGAGTCCCAGCTAGCAGGGGGAGTATTCATTTTTTTGTGCCTAATAAGGAGGCATTTCCGGTGAGTCCGAGCTGACAGCGGGGGGAACGTTTTTTTGCGCGAAATACAGAGACCCTTCCGATGGGTCCCAGCTATTAGGTCGAGGAATCATTATTTTGCGCATAATAAGGAGGAATTTTCCTATGTGGTCCCCTACTGTCAGCCTCTTCCGATGGCTGTTGTTTTTTGACCATGTTAACCTCGCCGCGCCGAGAGCACAAACGCGGTCGACGAGGGCGAGGCCCAAGAAGAGAACCACTCGGAGCCGGCGAAGCCACCGCAGCAGATGCCCACGCTGAGGGGAGAACGAGCGCTGACTGGTCGGCTGCGGGGTGAGGCTGACGTCGTTGGAAAATAACAGGATGTGTGGGTGGTGAGAGGGATGGCCTGGCGGCAGCACAACCAGCCACGGGAGGATGGAGCAGGCAGTCCCGCCAGCGCTGGTTTGGGCGGCTGGAGCAGGAAGATCAGAGATTGAAGAAGCACGGCGGCCGTTGGATGGACATCCAACAGTCACTGCTGTGTGTTGACTAAGTTGACAAAGCCTTGCGTACGCGTCAAAAAAATTTTAGGACAACGTCATTGTCAACCTAGTAGGCCCAGAAGTCAGCCTCCAAATTTGTGAAAAATAGCATACAGCCCATTAGCCATTATTTTTAATAATTTACTGCCCATTTGCTAATTCTTAAGGGAAGCCCATATTCTTTTTATTAGCATTACAGACCATATATTCTGGGCATTGCTAAAAAATTCAACGAAATTTTGCATATTTCGGTGGGGTCCGAACTCTTTTAATCATGAAATTTCGAGTCACGTTAAAAATAGTTTTCAAAAAATTATATCAAAATAAAATTCAAAAAACAATTCTCCGCCAAAAAATGAATGAAATTTAGAATCTTAACTAGCAAGATGCCCGTTCGTTGCACGGAACATGAAGATGCATTTGTATGAGTAGTTTATCTTGTGGGAGAAAAGATGATATTTTAATGTAATTGCTAGTTGGCTTTGGTTTCTATAAGAGTAGAGAGTAGAGAAATCCTAAAAAAAATGATATTTTAATGCAATTGCCGGTTGGCTTTGGTTTAGAAATTTACAACTCATTTCTTACAACTTATAGCCCGTTTTCTAGGGAAGCCCATTTCTTATACCTCCTCGTCTTGAAAGATTTGCAGCCCAGCAGGGCTGAGAAAAGCAAGTAGGCCTCGGTTTTGGTATTCTCCAAAAAAAAAGAATTGGGCTAGCCAATTTTAGAAAGAAAAAATATATCAACTGGGCTCGTCATGTGCTTAATAAAAGCGTAAGCATGGGCTGGACGGGCCACAACCCCCACACAGCGCGCAGTTGAGCTCCGTCTTTGAAACTAAAAAACAACTGGGCGAGCTGCTGGGTCCCTGGTGTTATCCGCTTGTTGTGTAATTTTCTCGTTTATTGACTACATTGACAATGGCGTGGAACCTAGTTGTCAAACAATTAGGAGGAAGCATTTTTTTGGCTTGTAATAATGAGGCACCTGCTTGCGAAATGCAATGACCCTGGTGGGTCCCTACTGTCAGCCTCTCCACGTACAGTCATCTCCTGATTCCTCTTGGTTGTTGACCATGTTGACAACGCCAGACAACGGCGGGCATAGCGAGCTGACCAAGGCAGAGAACGACGACAAGGCCTCGGGCGGGAACGAACAACAGCCGTGGAAGATGCGGCAGTGTAGTGGCAGGTGGAGGGGAGTACGAGGGCTACAACATGCAAGTCAAGCATACAAATGGTATAAAAAGCCCAAGGATTAATTGTTCATCAAAATTTTAGACAAAACCCAGATTGAACATGATAGTAACATCTAACCCAACCACTCTTTTTTGCAGTCACAAACAAATGGATCGGTCTGATCCATAAAATCAACATCCTGTGCAAAAAATTTTATTTTAGGATGTCTACAACTTATTGTAAATATAAGACGAGCATGTTTAGAAGCCCATTTGTCCACCTGAAACTTCTTTTTTTTGCTGCTGAACATGTTCGTCCATGAGAAATCTATTGCTATAAAAATTAGGCCTCATGGACAATAGTAACCTCGCGTTCAACAGGAAGAATGTGACAATGCTTCTGTTTGCCTGGTTGGATGCATATCGTCCCATCGTTATTGTCCTCAAACGAATGTCATGAGAACTGAGAAAATCCTTGTGCTTATTAGGCCAACGATTGGTTATATGTTTTTCTCCATGTGGTTCTTGATGACCCACAAGTATAGGGGATCTATCATAGTCCTTTCGATAAGTAAGAGTGTCGAACCCAACGAAGAGCAGAAGGAAATGATAAGCAGTTTTCAGTAAGGTTTTCTCTGCAAGCACTGAAATAGTAGGTGATAGATAGTTTTGTGATAAGATAAATAGTAACGAGCAAAAAGTAAATAAAGTAAATAAAGTGCAGCAAGGTGGCCCAATCCTTTATGTAGCAAAGGATAAGCCTGGACAAATTCTAATAATGAAGAAGAAGCTCCCGAGGACACATTGGGAATTATCGTCAAGCTAGTTTTCATCACGTTCATAAGATTCACATTCGGTACTTTGATAATTTGATATGTGGGTGGACCAACACTTGGGTACTGTCCTAACATGGACAATCATCCCACTTATGATTAACCCCTATTGCAAGCATCCGCAACTACAAAAAGGAGTATTAAGGTAAACCTAACCACATCATTAAACATATGAGTCCATATCAACCCCTAACGAAGCAACACGTAAACTAGGGTTTAAGCTTCTGTCACTCTAGCAACCCATCATCTACTTATTACTTCCCTATGCCTTCCTCTAGGCCCAAAATAATGGTGAAGTGTCATGTAGTCGACGTTCACATAACATCACTAGAGGAGAGACAACATACATCTCATCAAAATATCGAATGAATACCAAATTCACATGACCACTAATAGCAAGACTTCACCCATGTCCTCAGGAACAAACGTAACTACTCACAAAGCATATTCATGTTCATAATCAGAGGGGTAATAATATGCATAAAGGATCTGAACATATGATCTTCCACCAAGTAAACCAAATAGCAACAACTACAAGGAGTAATCAACACTACTAGGAACCCACAGGTACCAATTTGTGGTTTTGATACAAGATTGGATACAAGAGATGAACTAGGGTTTTGAGATGAGATGGTGCTGGTGAAGATGTTGATGGAGATTGACCCCCTCCCGATGAGAGGATTGTTGGTGATGATTCCCCCCCGGAGGGAAGTGTCCCCGGCAAAACAGATCCGCAAGAGCCCTAAATTGAATCCGCCAAGGTTCCACCTCGTGGCGGCGGAGTTTCGTCTCGTAAGCTTGCCCACGATTTTTTCCAGGGAAAGCCCTTCATATAGCAGAAGATGGCAGCCGAAATCCCACCAGGGGGCCCAGGAGATAGGGGGCGCGCCCTACTGGGGGGGTGCTGTCTCCTGGCCAGGGTGTGGTCCCCCTGGCCTATTTCTTTTGCCCAATAATTCTTATTAAATCTAAAAAGTTGTTTCGTGGAGTGTCAGTTTTTTTGGAGTTGTGCAGAATAGGTTTCCAACATTTGCTCCTTTTCCAGCCAGAATTCCAGCTGTCGGCATTCCCCCTCTTCATGGTAAACCTTGTAAAATAAGAGAGAATAGCCATAAGTATTGAGATATAATGTGTAATAACAGCCCATAATGCAATAAATATTGATATAAAAGCATGATGCAAAATCGACGTATCAACTCCCCCAAGCTTAGACCTCGCTTGTCCTCAAGCGGAAGCCAAAATCGAAAATATGTCCACATGTTTAGAGATAGAGGTGTCGATAAAAATAAAATACAGACATGAGGGCAGCATGATCATTCTAATAACAGCAACATATATGGATTTTATCATATGATTTCTTATGTTCAAGTAATAAGCAATTCACAATGTTAAGTACGGTTCAAAAACTTCATTGGGAACTAACAAACTATAATCTCAGTCATTGAAGCAATTGCAATTTATCGTAACATCAGAAAGAGTCAATAATAGAGCTTTTCAGCAAGCTCACATACTCAACTATCTCGTAGTCCACTATAATTGTTAACACTCATGCAATACTTGTGGTTATAGAGTTTCAACCAGACACTGAGAAAGATAGGGGCTTATTGTGTTGCCTCCCAACGTATTCACCTTTAGGTGATGTCAACAATAATAGCCTATGCCAACTTACATCCAATTGGATATATATATCATGATCTTTCAAACACGAGGAGCTTGCCAAAGGATAAAATGAAAAAGGGAAAGGTGAGGATCACCTTGGCTCAAGCATAAGGTAAAACATAAAGTAAAAGATAGGCCCTTCGCAGAGGGAAGCAGAGGTTGTCATGCGCGTTTAGGGTTGATGCATAAAGTCTTAGTGCAAAAGAACGTCACTTTATATTGCCCCTTGTATGTGGACCTTTATTATGTAGTCCGTCACTTTTATTACTTCCACAACAAGTTTGTACAAAGCTTATTTTCTCTGCACTAATAAGTCATACATATTTAGAGAGTAATTTTTATTGCTTGCACCGATGACAACTTACTTGAAGGATCTTACTCAATCCATAGGTAGGTATGTTGGACTCTCATGGCAAAACTGGGTTTAAGGATATTTGGAAGCACAAGTAGTATCTCTACTTGGTGCAAAGAATTTGGCTAGCATGAGGGGGAAAGGAAAGCTCAACATGTTTGGAAGGTCAATGACAATATACTTTAACTGAGATGTCGGAAAACATAAACCATTACGTGGTCTTCCTTGTCCAACGTCAACTCTTTTAGCATGTCATACTTAGTGAGTGCTTCACAATCATAAAAGATGTCCAAGATAATATATTTATATGTGAAACCCTCTTTCCTTAATACTTCCTATTAATTGCAACGATGACCAAGCCTATGTTCATCAACTCTCAACAATTTTTATGCCTCATACTTTCTATATGTGAAGTTATCACTATCCATTAGATCAATATGAACTCTTTTGTTCTTTTTATTCTCTCAAGATCATAGCAACATAGCAAAGCCCTTGACTCAACACTAATCTTTATTATATATAGCACACGGACTCGATTACAAAAAGAGATCACAAAGCAAAACTCAAAAGTACCTGATATCAAAACTTCGAACTAATAGATCAAGATACTACTAAAAGGATCAAACTAAATAAAGCGGTAAAGATAGGAGTGTGATGGTGATACGATACCGGGGCACCTCCCCCAAGCTTGGCAGTTGCCAAGGGGAGTGCCCATACCAATGTGATTATTTCTTCGGGGGTGGTGAAGTAGGAGTTGTTGCACTTTTCTTCTCTAGCTTACATCTGAGGCTAAAAATTTCCTCCCTTAGATCCTCATTCTCGAGCTCAAGTTTCATTATCTTTTTGCATAGTGGTGCCTTGCTGTCCTGCAAAAAACATGGTGGGATAGATTGGACCTTAGGGAGGCTTGACTTCTTGAACTCCACATGCATATCACCAGGTTGAGGCAGTGGATCGTCCTCCTCATCAGAGCTTGTCTCGATCATAGTCTTCTTCTTCCTCTGTGGTCCAGCGATAATGTTCCACATCCCCATATACTTTTGGGTTTGCAATATAGTCAGCCATGTAGCTCTCTCCCTCCGAATCTTGGGACGACATCTTGTTCCAAATCTGCAACAGGAACAACTCGAAACGAAAATAGAGGATATTTGCGTGATACGGTGGTCAAAACCTTCGGAAGTATATATAATGAATTTTTACTGACCAAAATACGTACATACAAGAAAACGGAGTCCGGGAGGCACACAAGGTGCCCACGAGACAGGGGGGCGCGCCCTCCTCTCTCATGGGAGCCTCCTGCCCCTTTCGGACTACTTCTTTCTTCCTAAAATCCTAAAATAATCCAAAACTGATAAAAATTGCCATTAGAGTTGTTTTGGAGTCGGTTTACTTACCGTACCACGTACCTATGCCTTTTCAGAGTCTGGAACATTCTGGAAAGTGTCTCTTATGTATTCCTCAGGGGTTATGGTTTCAATAATATTAGTTTCAACATTGATAGGATTACCTGAAATATAATGTTTAATTCTTTGACCATTTACCACCCTCGGGTTTGTGCCTTCGAATTTGTTGATTTTTATAGCACCAGAACGATAGACCTCCTCAATAACGTAGAGACCTTCCCATTTTGAGAGAAGTTTTCCTGCAAAAAATCTTAAATGAGAGTTGAACAATAACACATAATCTCCTACGTTAAATTCACGCTTCTGTATCCTCTTATCATGCCAGCGTTTGACTTTTTATTTGAAAAGCTTGGCATTCTCATATGCTTGGGTTCTCCATTCATAAGGTGAGCTAATATCAAACAACCTCTTCTCACCGGCAAGTTTGAAGTCATAATTGAGCTCTTTAACAGCCCAATATGCTTTATGTTCAAGTTCGAGAGGTAAATGACATGCTTTTCCATAAACCATCTTATATGGAGACATACCCATAGGATTTTTGTATGCAGTTCTATAGGCCCATAATGCATCATCAAGTTTTTTGGACCAATTCTTTCTAGATCTATTCACAGTCTTTTGCAAAATTAAATTGAGCTCTCTATTGCTCAACTCTACTTGACCACTAGACTGCGGGTGATAAGGAGATGCGATTCAATGGTTGACATCATACTTAGCGAGCATCTTACGGAAAGCACCATGAATAAAGTGTGAACCACCATCAGTCATAAGATATCTAGGGACTCCAAACCTCGGAAAAATAACTTCTTTAAGCATTTTAATAGAAGTGTTATGATCAGCCCTACTAGTTGGAATAGCTTCTACCCACTTAGTAACATAATCAACAGCAACTAAAATATGTGTATAACCATTGGAGGCAGGAAAAGGTCCCATATAATCAAAGCCACATACATCAAATGGTTCAATAACAAGAGAATAATTCATAGGCATTTCTTGACGTCTACTAATGTTACCTATTCTTTGACATTCGTCACAAGATACGACAAACTTACGAGCATCTTTGAAAAGAGTAGGCCAATAAAAACCAGATTGTAGTACCTTGTGTATAGTTCTATCTCCAGCGTGGTGTCCTCCATAGGACTCAGAGTGACACTTGCGTAGGATCTGTTCCTGTTCATGCTCAGGCACACAACGTCTAATAATACCATCTACTCCTTCTTTATAAAGGTGTGGATCATTTCAGAAGTAATGTCTTAAATCATAAAAGAACTTTTTCTTTTGCTGGTATGTGAAACTAGGCGGTATATATTTAGCAACAATGTAATTAGCATAATCAGCATTCCAAGGAGCAGTACGAGAAGCATTGACAACCGCTAATTGTTCATCAGGAAAACTATCATTAATAGGTAGTGGGTCATCAAGAACATTCTCTAACCTAGACAAGTTGTCTGCCACGGGGTTCTCAGCTCCCATTCTATCAATAATATGCAAGTCAAATTCTTGGAGCAAAAGAACCCATCTAATTAGTCTAGGCTTAGCATCTTTCTTTTCCATAAGATATTTAATAGTAGCATGATCAGTGTGAATAGTAACTTTGGAATCAACAATATAAGTTCTAAACTTATCACATGCAAACACAACTGCTAAGAATTCTTTTTCAGTAGTAGCATAATTTCTCTGGGCAGTATCAAGATTCTTGCTAGCATAATCGATAACATTCAATTTCTTATCAACTCTTTGCCCTACAACAGCACCTACAACATAATCACTAGCATCGCACATAATTTCAAAAGGTAAGTTCCAGTCAGGTGGCTGGACAATAGGTGCAGTGATCAAAGCCTTCTTAAGCATTTCAAATGCTTCTACACAATCATCATCAAAGACAAAAGGAATATCTTTTTGCAATAAATTAGTCAGAGGCCTAGAGATTTTAGAAAAGTCCTTAATGAATCTCCTATAAAAACCGGCATGACCAAGGAAACTTCTTATACCTTTTATGTCCTTGGGGCATGTCATCTTTTCAATATCATCAACTTTGGCTTTATCAACTTCAATACCTCTCTCGGAGATCTTGTGCCCCAAGACAATGCCTTCATTAACCATAAAGTGACACTTTTCCCAATTCAGGACGAGACTAGTGTCCTCGCATCTCTGCAAAACTCGATCAAGGTTGCTCAAACAATCATCAAAAGAGGATCCATAGACGGAGAAGTCATCCATGAATACCGCACAAATCTTTTCACAAAAATCAGAAAATATAGCCATCATGCATCTTTGAAAGGTAGCATGTGCATTACATAAACCAAAAGGCATACGTCTATAAGCAAAAGTACCAAAAGGGCAAGTAATAGTAGTTTTAGATTGATCCCCCGCTGAAACATGTATCTGAGAGAAGCCAGAATAACCATCTAGAAAGCAAAAAGGTGTGTGTGTTTGGATAGCCTTTCTAGCATTTGATCAATTAAAGGTAAAGGGTAATGATCCTTCTTACTGGCTTTATTTAACTTACGGAAATCAATTACCATCCTATAACATGTAATAATTCTTTGCAGAATCAATTCATCTTTATCATTAGGAACAACGGTGATACCTCCCTTTTTGGGGACACAATAGACAGGGCTTACCCATTCACTATCAGCAACGGGATAAATAATACCTGCCTCAAGGAGTTTTAGTATCTCCTATCTTACCACTTCCTTCATTTTGGGGTTTAATCGTCTTTGAGGATCTCTAACTGGTTTGGCATCTTTTTCCACTGAGATTTTGTGTTGACATAATGTGGGACTAATGCCCTTAAGATCATCCAGAGTATATCCAATAGCAGCTCGGTGCTTCTTCAGAGTTTTCAATAATCTTTCTTCTTCTTTCTCTGAAAGGTTCACACTAATAATAACAGGATATATTTCTTTTTCATCAAGATAAGCATACTTAAGATTATCAGGTAATGGTTTGAGTTCAAACACGGGATCACCCTTGGGTGGAGGGGGATCCCCAAGAATTTCAACGGGAAGGTTATGTTTCAACATAGGTTCTTGTTTAAGGAACACTTCATCTATTTCTTCCCTTTCCTTCATATACATATCATTTTCATGGTCTAGCAAATATTGTTCTAACGGATCAGTTGGAGGAACAACAATGGAAGCAAGACCAATAATTTCATCCTTACTAGATGGTTCTTCTTCACGGTGTTGTCTATGAAATTTATAAAAGTTGAACGCATGAGACATATCACCTAGACCAATAGTAACTACATCCTTTTCGCAATCTATACTAGCATTAACGGTGTTCAAGAAGGGTCTACCAAATATAATGGGACAAAAGCTATCTTGTGGGGAGCCAAGAACAAGAAAATCATCAGGATATTTGGTTTTCCCACACAAGACTTCAACATCTCTAACAATTCCCATTGGTGAAATAGTATCTCTATTGGCAAGTTTAATTGTGGCATCAATATCTTCTAACTCAGCAGGTGCAATACCGTGCTTAATTTCGTTGTATAAGTCAATAGGTATTGCAGTAGCACTAGCACCCATATCACATAAGCCATGATAACAATGATCTCCTATTTTAACAGAAATAACATGCATGCCTACCACAGGTCTATGTTTATCTTTAGCACAAGGTTTGGCAATTCTAGCAGTTTCATCACAGAAATAAATAAACATGCCCATCAATATTATCACACAAGAGATCTTTAACAATAGCAACATTAGGTTCAACTTTGATTTGCTCAGGAGGTGTATAAGTTCTAACATTGCTCTTACGAACAACAGACGAAGTTTTAGCATGATCTTTTATCCTAACAGGAAAAGGAGGTTTTTTAACATAAGCAATAGGAATAATAGGATCACTATATGTAATAGTCTTCTCTTCGACTGTAATAGGTGCAACTACTTTCACTTCAACAGGAGGATTAAATTTAAACCACTTCTCTTTAGGGAGATCAACATGAGTAGCAAAAGTTTCACAAAAAGTAGCTACTATCTCAGAGTCAAGTCCATACTTAGAGCTAAATCCGCGGAAAGCATCGGTATCCATAAAAGATTTAACACAATCAAACTTGGGTGTCATACCCGACTCCTTACCATCGTCGGAACCCCAATCTTCGGAGTTGCGTTTAATTCTTTCCAACAAGTCCCATCTGAAATCAATAGTCTTCAGCATATAGGAACCAACACAGGAAGTATCAAGCAGGTTGCGATTATCAAGAGAAAGCCGAGCATAAAAATTCTGAATAATCATTTCCCGAGAGATCTCATGATTGGGGAATGAATACAACATTGACTTAAGCCTACCCAAGCTTGAGCGATGCTTTCTCCTTCGCGAGGCCAGAAATTATATATGTAATTATGATCACGATGAACAAGATGCATAGGATAGAACTTCTGGTGAAATTCCAACTTCAAACGCTTATAGTTCCAATATCTCGTATCATCACATAGCCTATACAATGTTATTACATCTCCCTTTAAAGATAAAGGGAAGACCTTCCTTTTGACAACATCATCGGGAATACCTGTAAGCTTAAATAATCCACAAACTTCATCCACAAAGATGAGGTGTAAGTCGGGATGCAATGTTCCGTCTCCTGCAAAAGGATTAGCTAGCAGTTTTTCTATCATACACGAAGGAATCTCAAAGTGAATATTTTCATAAGGTTCAGTAGGTTGAGGAGCATCTCTTTGCTCTTCTGGTTGGGGTGAAGATACCCCAAACAAGCCCCTCAAAGGATTAGTTTCCATAGTGACAAGTAATAGAAAATTTCAGCACACTATATAAATGTTTCCTTACCAAGTTCCACTCACCAAGAGCGCTATGCTCCCCGGCAACGGCACCAGAAAAGAGTCTTGATGACCCACAAGTATAGGGGATCTATCATAGTCCTTTCGATAAGTAAGAGTGTCAAAACCAACAAGGAGCAGAAGGAAATGATAAGCGGTTTTCAGTAAGGTTTTCTCTGAAAGCACTGAAATAGTAGGTGATAGATAGTTTTGTGATAAGATAAATAGTAACGAGCAAAAAGTAAATAAAGTAAATAAAGTGCAGCAAGGTGTCCCAATCCTTTATGTAGCAAAGGATAAGCCTGGACAAATTCTAATAATGAAGAAGAAGCTCCGGAGGACACATTGGGAATTATCGTCAAGCTAGTTTTCATCACGTTCATAAGATTCACGTTCGGTACTTT
Organism: Triticum aestivum; assembly: GCF_018294505.1. NCBI lineage: Eukaryota > Viridiplantae > Streptophyta > Magnoliopsida > Poales > Poaceae > Triticum > Triticum aestivum. Next base: position 79,434,944 of record NC_057801.1, on the reverse strand, counting down.
GTTAATTTGATATGTGGGTGGACCAACACTTGGGTACTGTCCTAACATGGACAAGCATCCCACTTATGATTAACCCCTATTGCAAGCATCCACAACTACAAAAAGGAGTATTAATGTAAACCTAACCACAACATTAAACATATGAGTCCATATCAACCCCTAACGAAGCAACGCATAAACTAGGGTTTAAGCTTCTGTCACTCAAGCAACCCATCATCTACTTATTACTTCCCTATGCCTTCCTCTAGGCCCAAAATAATGGTGAAGTGTCATGTAGTCGACGTTCACATAACACCACTAGAGGAGAGACAACATACATCTCATCAAAATATCGAACGAATACCAAATTCACATGACTACTAATAGCAAGACTTCACCCATGTCCTCAGGAACAAATGTAACTACTCACAAAGCATATTCATGTTCATAATCAGAGGGGTAATAATATGCATAAAGGATCTGAACATATGATCTTCCACCAAGTAAACCAAATAGCATCAACTACAATGAGTAATCAACACTACTAGCAACCCACAGGTACCAATTTGTGGTTTTGATACAAGATTGGATACAAGAGATGAACTAGAGTTTTGAGATGAGATGGTGCTGGTGAAGATGTTGATGGAGATTGACCCCCTCCCGATGAGAGGATCGTTGGTGATGACGTTGGTGATGATTTCCCCCTCCCGGAGGGAAGTGTTCCCGGCAGAACAGCTCCGCCAGAGCCCTAGATTGATTCCGCCAAGGTTCCGCCTCGTGGCGGCGGAGTTTCATCTCGTAAGCTTGCCCACGATTTTTTTCAGGGGAAAACCCTTCATATAGCAGAAGATGGCAGCCGGAAGCCCACCAGGGGGCCCAAGAGATAGGGGGGCGCGCCCCCTGTCTCCTGGACAGGGTGTGGGCCCCCTGGCCTATTTCTTTTGCCCAATAATTCTTATTAAATCTGAAAAGTTGTTTCGTGGAGTCTCAGGTCTTTTGGAGTTGTGTAGAATAGGTTTCCAACGTTTGCTCCCTTTCCAGCCAGAATTCCAGCTACCGGCATTCCCCCTCTTCATGGTAAACCTTGTAAAATAAGAGAGAATAGCCATAAGTATTGAGATATAATGTGTAATAACAGCCCATAATGCAATAAATATTGATATAAAAGCATGATGCAAAATGGACGCATCAGTTCTCCCTAAGTAGATATGAAGATTGAAAACAGTTAAGGTCTGAAAAAAGAGTATGTCGAAAGAACGACAGCTGAACAGTTAATTCTAGTAAAATATATATGGGCTTTCAATGTGCATGAAATCATCACCTCTATGTATAAATTCTCCAGAGATCGAAAGCATCGCAGCAAGCCAATAATTATGTCCAGATCAAAACTATACATACTGATATATATGATCTTGACAGAATCCAGCAGCATTGATAGGCTATCAATGGAAGAACTCTTCATTGAGCATATAACATAATATTAGTACCCAAAGTGTATTCCAAGATGATATAAAACTTATGCGCACAAATGAAAAATGCAGCATATGATTACAAATGTGTAGATGATAATATACGGTACCTAAAAAAGTGAGAGCCAAACACCAACTCCTTGTGATTATTAAACGGGTCACGAATTACATCCAAGGTCTCCAGTTTGGGCACAGAGACGACAGTTATTTCTGAAGGTGTATAACAATTATGAAGGAGCAACCTTTCAAGTGAAGGGGCATCTTCGATGATGAGCTGTTGTCCTTTAAAACAAATTCCAATGCTTTTAAGGTGAGGCGAGTTTATTTGGAGACAACTGATACCGATTTCTATTCCCAAAACAATCAGCAAGCGCTCCAGGGCAGGGCAACTGGAGTGGATGATGTTGTGCAGTGAGGCCTCTGACAGATAAACCAGCACAAGCGAAAGTTTTTTTAGCAGTGGGAGTCGAAGCATTTGTACCAGACCGTCTGGTAGATGGCACCAGGTGAAGGTGGCGGTGTGGAGAGAGGAGGAAAACTGCGAGATGGACAATGGTGGTGTGGGCACGAATTTTTGGTATTTTCGTGGTATGAAACTTTCGTGGTAATGGTAGAAGTCAAACTGCTGGAGTTTTCCGAATTTAGGGGATGTCAGCGAAGCGCCCACCTTGCCGGGTATGGACAGCAGGTAGCTTGTCGGGATGCAAAGGCATTGAACGGGGCCCTGCTAGTGAGAAGAGACGATGGCTCTGATGAGATGAAATTCAGGAAGGACAGATATCTGACGACAGTCGAGATTGAGAAGCGCGGTGCGCCATAGAGGGCGCCACCAAGTTGAGAGGACTTGTGTGCGGCAGTAATCCTTGGTGGGGAGAAGTGAGATGATCTCCTCAAGGATGACGCCCGGGATATCGCTGATGCGGTCCACCGGAGATTCTACCGGTTCCTCAGATCCGGGTGGGGAGGGGGGGGGGCTCGGTGCTTCTCCCCGCGCTACCGGGTGTGGGATCTACAACCGGCGTCGCCGCTGGCGGGAGCCTCCTCTTCTTGGCGCTAGGGCCAGCCGACTCCATTTTCCTTGTGGGCATCGCGCGCTGAGCTCACGGGTTTGAGCAGAGTAGCAAGAGACGAGGCTAGCGGCAGTGCGAGTGGGGAAGAAGGAGGGCTGGGGATTTCTGTAGGAGTGGAAGAAGAGGAGCAGGCGTTTTCTGTACGAGTGAGGAAGAAGGGGAGCGGGGTTTTCTGGACGAGTGGGGAAGATTGGGGAGCGGGGGGAATTGGGTAGGGAGACGGAAGAGGGAGAGCAAGCTGTTCGTGTTTATAAGGCCCGCTGCACTAACTACTCGCTTTTCCCAAGAACCACTCTCTTCTTTTGCGTTGCTGCATGACTGGCCATGCATTCAGGATGCATGTGCCCGCTGGCCACTGCATGCGCCTAGTTTGTTACTAGGCCTATTTAATAGGGTTGTTATGGAGTAAATTAAGGAGATTTATTTTCTCTGTGTGCATCTACCAAATTAGAGGATGCGGTACTGGATGCAGACACTCACATTAAACCAACATTCAGAAGAACAAAAGTTCAGCATGTCTATGCATCTCAATGATTCACCATACCATAACCAATATACAAAGCTGTGAGAAGGTGTGAAAATAAAGAAAATCGGTCGATGCTTCTCTGAGCAAAGGGCCTCCCTGCGCACGCATTAATTTCCTGGGCATGCTTGTTTCTTCTCAATGTTGCGAGCACTTTGAGCATGTTGGCAACTCCACAGCTAGCTAGCTGCCTCATCTTGCAATTGATGCTGACACATTTGCAGCAAACACATGAGGCAATAGAGATGACTCAACATGGGTCCATATTGTGCAGTTCCCCTGATATCATATTCATTGTCCTGAATCTGAAAAGATAGGAAAACAATAGCTATACTTAAACGGTATTGCAAAACAGTAGCACATATCAATAACTCGGCATGACAAAACACGATCATCTGGACAAAGGGGATACTGACCTGCCTGAGGAAGATTACATATAATTTCATAAGTCCTTGGTTGATTTCCACCTTCGGCTGCACTGCTTGTTTGCTCCTCCACACATGACAAGATCGTTCTGATCTGCACTCAGCAAGTCAATGTACGAATAAGCTAATTTCATCTTGCGGTGGTCATTGTACCTAGTTACGAATGTAGGAATACTTGGAGCACCATAAGGTTAGCTGACAGCAGGTAGATGCAGCCATATAAATTTTGTGCGGTGCTACCAAAATTGAGGTTTCTATCCCTTCCCGTTATGATAATTCTTCTTGAAGTTGGTAGAATGTGAAGGCTTATTCTTTGCATCAAACTTGCCTTTCCCCTGAGATTTGTTCTTGTTGTTTTGGGGCTGGTTGGGCTGGAAGTTCTTCTCATGTACCATGTGGGCACCCAAAGCTCCCTCGGCGACCCGGGCACGTGTGTCTTTTGCTCTCGCCTTCTCCTCAAAATCAAGAGTGCTAATGAGATCCAAAACAGAAAACTCATGTCTCTTCTTTTTCAGGGAAGTAGCAAAATCTATCCACGAAGGTGGAAGCTTGGCAATGATGGTCCCAGCAACAAATTTGTCCGGCAACACACACTTAAAGTACTCAAGTTCCTTAGAGAGTGAATGTATCTCATGAGTCTACTGAACAACAGAGCGCTCATCAGTCATCTTGTAGTCACAGAATTGCTCCATGACATACAACTTGTTGCCAGCGCCCGAGGGCCCAAACGTGGCCTCGAGCGCAGCCCACATGTCTTTGCCGCTGTCAAACGACATATATGAATCCACAATGGAATCGTCAAGAACACTCAGCAGGGCGGCTTTGAAGAGGGTATCCATGTTCTGAAAAGCTTCCTGTTGTGTACGATTAAGATCGCCCTCAGGCTTACCCTTAGTGGTGTTATAGCAGTACATGATCTGAAACCAATATACCGCTCTTGTGTGCCACCTTTTATATTGCACCCCCTTAAAAGTAGGCGGCTTCAAAAGCGCAGCAAAACCACTTGGAGTAAATTGCCTGTGATCAGGTTTTTGGATTGGATTGTTGAATATATGAGCAATTTAGTATGAGATTTAATCTGAATCAGCAGTAAATAGATCATGACGACAATTGCAAACATCAAAGTAATGATGCGGACTAAACCAGGAGGACAGAATCACATACTATACAGTGGGAGCAGAACTGATGTGGTTGATGTTGTCACTCATGTCGTTGATGAAGAGGTTACCGAGGTCAGGGAAGAAGGCTGTCGTTGAGGAAGTCGTCGCTGGCAGCAGTCACAGGAGTGTGCTCCCCAAAAACCTGATCGCCCCTCTCCTGTACAGGATCACGAAAGGCGGGGTTCGGAGGACTGATGTCCCTTCTCGCGGTGCATGCCGGAAGGAGGGCTGGAGAAGAATTGCGTGGCGGCGCTAAGATCTGGAACGGTGCGAAACAATATGATACAGCGGCGGCTAGGGTAGAGCATGTTAGGTCGGTCGTGCGAGTATAATAGTAGGCCTTTGGCCCCCAAACCCCACGTCCAAGTCAATAATAGCTCAAAAAAAATTCAATAATAGCCCTACCAAGGTTTGTCTCAAAAAAAACCCGGAGTAATTAAGGCGTCCGTTAGTCCCTTTAGTATAAATACAATATCATTAATAATGGCCCCACCTTTTGTCTCACAAAGTAGAGTATGTTGGAGTACAACCGGCTACACGTTTACAATCCGCTTCTCTTCTCTCTCCTCTTCTCTCTCCTTCAACTAAGCACAAATACTATATTTAAATCCTTATAGCCTGCTTATGTCATCTAATTGTAGTACTTGCTCTAAAAGTTACTATCCACTGTGTAGTCTGAAATGCCGGGCGTGCAGCGGGCGGTGCCCTCGGTCGGCGCGCCGCTTCAACGGCGGAAGCAGTGAGAGGTCGCGTCGCCCTGACTTGCCATCAATGTGGAGCGGCGGGCTCAGCTGGCGCCGGGCGGGAAGCACGCGCGGGAGGGGGAGGAGTTTTTGTTGGGCCAAGAAGGTGAGAAGCCAACTTGGGATCGGTCCGGACGGGGAAATATCATGTGCTCCCATACTCTGCATATGACACTAGTCTATGTTACTACTCCCTCCTTTCCGGTTTATAGAGATGTTTAGAGTAACATAGTAATATGTTACAGTACAAGTTACTCCCCACTATGACCAGCCTTGGCCTCTCCCAGTGCTCCACCATGTATAGCTGCTAAGCCTGCTACGTAGGCATAAAATATGATGTGGCACCAATAAACTAAGCACCTATACATTGAAGACTTGAGTTACTAAGCCATTTAATGCACTTAGCACCTCATCTAAAGAGGATTAATAGTATAGCCAGCTGCTAGCTATAAGCCAGTGCCATGTCATCTACAGCCCATCTTATAGTCAACATGTACAATAGTACTAGTAGATCAAGAGAGTGTACTACTACTTTTTTGTTCTATGGCCCACCTTTCATTCTCACAAAGTGCCTAGGAGCACGTGCTAGAGCTGGCTCTTCACGAAGAGCCTGCTTACCTTCTCTCTCCTCTTCTCTTTCCTCCAACTAAGCAGAAATATACTACTGTTTATTCCTTATAGCCCGCTGACTCAGCTCTATTGTACTTGCTCTAAGCACATCTAAGCACTTGCTAGCACCCCCTTGACTGTGGACCTTGATGGTGTACGTCACCTTGTGTCTCATAATTTTCCTTGTCATCATCTGAGTCCTAGAAGATCTCACCCACATCATCATTAGCATGCAGCCGTCTTGCTAGACAACATGCACAGAAGGAGTAGAGGCGACTGGGAACGCACCACCACCACGTCGTGAGCACTCCGTATGTGCTCGTGTGCGTGCAGCGTGCGTGTTTTTCCATCGGTGCTAGCTCTAAGGCCGAGGCTGCGGTCATCTTCGTCTCCGACTAGTAGTTGAGCAACGACGGCAAAGAGGTGCTGCAAGAGATGCGTATGCGCCATTGCGTGTGAGCTTCGCCATAGCACGACGAACCAGACGTCGCCGCGGATGGCGCACGCCTCCATGCAGCCGAGTGTGTGCGCATGCATGTGTTATTCACGTGCATTCTGCGGCCGAGCGTGTGTGCATGCACGTCTTGTGTACGTGCGTTGTGTGCTCCATGCTGTGCGCGTATGTGCATGAGTTGGATCGGATGGAGTTAGTGCGTTGGCTTGTGTACATGCGTGGCTTGTTGCGTGGTTATCAATAATTCAATATAAACTACTCCCTCCATTCCTAAATATAAGTCTTTCTAGCCATTTCAAATAGACTACAACATACAGATGTATGCAGACATATTTTAGAGTGTAGATTCACTCATTTTGTTTCGTATGTAGTGCCTTATTGAAATATCTAAAAAGACTTATATATGGGAATGGAGGGAGTATAAAACATCTTCAACTTAGCATCCTGATGTACCATTTCTAGTGGTTAGCGAAAAGTTCATGTTCTTTTAGTTTTTTATAGGTGGGAAGGCGGCAAAAAACAGGGGAAAACACGCAAGGTTCCTTACAGACGCTCCACCACGAGGTTCCTTGCTCCTCCTCGGTCATTGGGAATCTATGCTCTTCAACTCTTTTCTTTTACGTGAGCTTTGTTCATCCTTTTCCCAACACGCAAGACATCTAGCATCAAGGTGCACATGTCATGCAAGAAAATGGAGATAATCAGATAAGCAGTGCGTAAGTGAGTCGTGCGGGGGGGGGGGGGAGCGGGGGGAAACCCTTTTTCGTAAGTGAGTCGTGCACTTCGATGGCACCTACGCAATATTTTTTCTCCTCGATGGCACGTGAATGGCACGTGAAGAGTGCACGTACTCAACGACGGAGCACGGGATGGTAGCAATGACATGGTCAGCCCTTTTTTGGAGAGAGTACGTACGACTAGTAAATAACTTTGATGTGTCCCGTCAACTCGCAGAATGACGAGAAGCTTGATTACACCTTCTCCCTCGCCAACACGTGCGCGGTGGCTCGCAGCACGAGGAGAAACTTTTGCTTACAAGCGGTGGACGTGCAGCAGTTCATTTGGTGTCAGATTGCCAGAAGCACCACTGTAGAACCATTGACTTCCGGAAGAGGCGAAGAGCCAAGTGCAAGGTCACCTACTAACCTTAGGCTAGGCGTAGTGGGAGTAACATAAGTAGGGGTACCTCCTTTTTTTAATTCTAGAAACAACCACACGCGAATATCAAGGTGCTGGTTACGTAGAACAAATTTCCTGCAGTCCGTGCTCAGCCATCCTCTATCTCTCTTCTCAACCAGCCAGCGGACGCGCGGAGCCCATCGTTTGTTTGCTCACATGCGGCCCCACATGTCAGTCAAAACGCAAGAGGACCCACTAAACCCGCTGGTGATGAAAAACAAGTCCAAGAAAGATCTTCGGTGGCCGCTTTTGGAGTTACTCAAGAGTAGTAAGGTTCTATTTACAGTTTAACCCAAGATGCACATCTCATGGCTTCAACTTATCAACTACCACTCTATTTTCTTTCATGACACGACCTGGATGCTGGATGTCCCACATGTCGACAAAAGGAGGAAGAACCCGACCAAATCTTCGGTTGTGCTCTCGGATTAGACTAGTTGTGCTAACTTAAAAAATTTATTGTGTACTCCCTCCGTTCCAAAATACTTGACTTCCATTTGTCCAAAAATGGATGTGCCTATATACTAAAACATGTCTAGATACATATATATTTTGACAAATACTACCTCCATCCGGGTTTATTGGTCCCCATTATATTTCGTGCCAAATTTTGACCATAGATTAAACTAACAAACGCATGTCACCAAACATTATATTTTTGAAAACTATGTTCAAATATGAATCCAATGAGATAATTTTTCCTGACATGCATTAACATTTTTTTAGTTAAATCTTTAGTCAAAATTTGACACAAACTACAAAGGGGACCTATAAACCAAGACGGAGGTAGTAGAAGGCATGTATTGTGCAATGGAGGGAGTAAAATGGATGCAAGTTTTTGTATTGGGAAGAAGAGTACATCCATATATTGATAGAGCATTGGAGTTGGCCTTACAAGTGGGACCGCAGTTGAGGAAACCGACTATCGGCAAACCCCCACCTCGGCCGCCGCGCGATGGCTGAGTTAGAGAAATGATGAGGTTGAAGAGATTGCTCTAGCATGGACTCCAAGAAATATGGTGTCAGATGGAAGTCGTGTTGGTGGCGTGTGCCGTACTCCTGGACGTGAATGCTTGTCCTGGCCCATGCCACCCTACTACTCCTAATACTTACTATATAGTACTAGTATCAAGGATTTGAGGTGTTGGTTACGTACAATATGGCTACAGTAAAAACACCCGCACGACGCGCGAAGCATGTGAAGCTAGTGCAAATAGTGTACTACTATTGTTGATTGGCCTCATCCGATAACTTGTTGCAATGCACATACAATTATGTATTCGGAAAATATATTTTTTGCCTCGTCACACCACTCACTCACAGAAGCAACTCGAAAGCCATTCATAAATTTAGTAAGTTTATCACAGGCATATAAATTTATTACATACAACAGGTCATAAACCCCCATCGACAACGAGGATACATTAGAAATACTAAAGTTTTCACCACACAACTCATACATTGGAAACGCTTGCTTTGAACCACAAATGATTCTATGGGACGGGGCATCTATTGTCGATCTCGAGACCAACGCAGGACTGATCATCCAGGCTGAAGCGGCCTACTATATCAGTACCAGGGTAGGGAACCATGCTAATGTCCGAGGTATAGACACAGTTGCTTCTCATAAATGGTGCTAGTAACATTGTGTCAACAGCAGTTGGATCGCCTTTCACCATCATCGGATAGTTTTGTCCAAGGAAGAGTGAGTTTTCTCCAAGACTATCAATTCTGTACCAGGGAGAAGGTGTTCGCTCTAGCAAACTAGTATCCATCCAGAATACCATGCAACTGGTGTTGGAATAGGTCCGGAGAGTGCGACCATGGGAGACTACACCTACTTCCTTAGCACTAACATCATCAGTGGGCTGTATACACACGAGAATAGGTGATCCATCGGAATTATTTGCCAGGCGCCAACGTGTATATGGGCGCTGCTCGTCCTCATGCTCGTGATCATCACCATCGTCATCTCCCCCTTGGTTATAAAAATTTTCAAGTATAGGTGGTGGAATGTTCACATGACCTTGGAAACACAAGAAGAAGGTTAATTACTAAAGGGAAACTTGCTAACCCGCATGCATGTGGATGAAAAAAATTATAATTATGGTGGAAGACAAACGTACCGAAACAACGAGGACGCCATGCAAAAACAGTGCCACGAGTGGTGGCAGCAAACACAAGGCCCTCGTATTGAATTGCATCACAGTACTCATCCATGTACAGAAACTGATTTTTGAGCAATATCCATCCAGTCAAACCACTGAGGACGGCAACAAGCTTGTCGAAGATAGCAACAACTTCATAGTTGTTGTAATTCCAAGAGCGGTTGGGAACTCGAGAAATCGCTATCTTCCGTAGAAGACAGTCACCATGATTGTATTTGAACGTGCGTACAATACCGATGTGCTCAACCTCTGGGCAGTCTGCTGAGATTTTTGGAAGTGGAACCCGGTCACGAGTGTACACATTCACAAGTTCCCACTCGCAGTTGGACCCAATGTAAACAACCCAATCTCCATTTGTGCCTGCCCAAGCCTTGCCCTCAAGCGATGGCATCTTAACATCATACGTATCATTATCAAGCGGCATCAACTTGCACAGGGCGAGGCCTCCGTCGTGACGGCGCCAGTCATCAGGGTCACAGCAAAGAAGATAGGGGAGATCAAACCGCTCCTTGACTCTTGGGTACCTTGTAATGATGTTATTAGTTGAGTCGAGAATGGGCTTGAACGAACCTGCCATGCTAGCCGAGGTGATTGCATTGCACCGATCAATGAGTTCCTCCACCACGTCCTTTTTCAGATCGGGGCAAGAATAACAGGGTCATTTCCGTCCTGTTCCCTCCATGGAGAAGACGATTGAACAATGGTAGAAGAAAGGGTGAAGGGCTGAAGGAAAATGGAGGAGGGAGAGGAAGAGCGTGCGACAGCAATTCCAAATCGAGAGGGAAAGGCGAAGAGTTAGTGGATGGTTGCCAGTTTGCTACGGTTCACGAAGGGGCGCCCCGGCCTACACGTCGGTTCAGAAATACTCCTACTACTTGCTGTCGTCTCACTGATATGTTGGAACGGGACTACATGTCAACGAAACATGGTGTGTAATTTCTCGTGCAAAATGCGATCTGGCTGCGTTGGCCCGAGGTGCCGCATTAGTTTTTTTTTTTGAAAGTTTGCCGCATTAGTTATCGACCTTTATTTTTTTAACATGCAATCTAAATGGATAGCTCCTGTGGTCATCACACGTGAGCGGATATAGTGATGGTTGATTCGCCCGAGCAACTTATTACTGTGGGAATATGGGAGTACCAGCGGATTCAAGGAACAGAGAAATGATGGTTGCTTCGTCCGAGCAACTTACTGTGGCGAAGGTGGGGCTCTGTGATTTGACTGCTCACTAGTCATTACTACTGCGGTGTAATGACCGGGGTGAATCTTTCCTTGAAGTTGTGTTGTGCACTCAATATTGCTGCATGGCAGGTGGAGCCGGATGAAGGATGTCCCACATGTCGGCGAAATGAAGTTGAATTGTTTCTGGCATTGCTATCAATCCTTCAGGATTTGTTTATATGTGCGCATAATTTTGATGAAATTGTACTGTGATGCTATGAAGGTTTCAACTCTGGTTCCCGCAGGAAAAAAAGGTTTCAACTTAGGATTCATGTGTCTTGCCCCGAGATTATCTCGTTACAACATTCCATCAAATACAAATGAAACTACCATGGCTAATGCATCTCAATGGTTTGCAGGTCAGCGTCAATATTCACATCACAACTGAAGACAAAGTTGTGAGAAGGTGTACAAATAGAGAAAAAAATTGATCGATGTTGTTCGTAGGCATGGCTCCATTTCCTTGGCACAATGTTCATTGCTTGGCAGCTAATTTCACCCAGCTCTGTAGCCAAAACAGAGGTGTATGAAGGACACCACAATCCGATCATTTTGTGCAGCTCCACTAAAATTGGGCGGACCATCCCTGTTTGCAAAGATATCTAGTCAGTGTGATTACAATAATAGTGGAACTAGATGATGAAACATAACACACATAAATAGAAGCCGATCACCACTATGATCTCTCTTTAGGACTAACTTCTTGTTGGAGAAGATTAGGCATGGAGTTGGATGAGGAGGATAGCAAAACCAATCTCCCTTTCCGCAGTCCCACAGAAATGTAAAAATGTTGCCCGTGTGACATTTTGGCGGAACTGCACAAAACACTCTTCAGAAAAGTGATTTGTGCAGTTCACCAAAAGGTCGCAATAGCAACGAGGTGAAAATGGATAGCCCTGTTTGCAAAAGGAGGTCGAAAGGAAACAATTACTGCCCAATAACACGAGTTGAAGACACATACACCGACAAAAAAGAAGCATGTTCCATGTAAAAAGGGAAAGATAGCACATGGTGGTTTATCAAAAATGTTTTGAGGACGAGATTGCAAGATGGAAAGTACGCCGGCCGAGATACGATTTAAGCAAACAACTAAAGAAGATCCACATGCAGCAACGTGGGAAGATGGGCAGTGGAGCAAGGTCGGAGGAAGCTGTACCTGAGGGTCGTCGGGATGTTACTAGGAGGGCGCCGGCGGCCGGGATCTGCCCATACTGCGGAAACGAGCAAGTGGCGAAGGCCCTACCACGCCGGAGCTTGGTCAGAGAAAACGGCGGGTACCGCAGATCGGGACGAGCTGCCTCAACTCCGTCGAACGGAGAGACGATGCACATCCTCCCTTTCCGCCGGTGAACGGGATGCGGCCGGATCACTGACCAACGCTGAGAGAGAGAGGCCATGGCGGCCTTGTGTGAGATGGTGTGACGAGAGACAAACCCATTTTTCCATTTTCCCCACGGCAATCGTTTTATATTCTAGGCATGGTACCCGACCCTCCTTCGAGTAAACAACTGCTACACGCGTCAAATTATCACGTGGGCTGCCTTTTCATACAGAAACGAACTCCACCGTGTACCTGCACGGGTGTGGCCAGGAACGAGACGTGAGTACGTGCGTCCTGCGTGCACTTCTTCTTTAGGTGCAGGTACGTACGTGGGTGGGTGTGAGAGAGATGGTTTGTGCGAAACAGAGGCAATGTGTTGATGATATCTCAATCAGAAAAATGTAACAATGCAATGTGTGTGAAACAGAGTCATGGACGTGAGGTATCGATAGAATTTAAAACAGGGATGAAGTGTGTGGCTACGCTATCGATAAAGAGTGCCATCGAATTTGTGTTTGCCCATGTCAAAGATACAGGGCGGCTGGCCTACTGTAATTTGAGAGGGTAGAGGTGCAGTTCTTCTCCGTGGCATGGATACCTACCTACAACGTTCGACTATCGGTGTGGGCGGGGGGGAGGGGGGGGTAGAGACCGGTCGACTAGTATATGTGTGGGGAAGGAGAGAGACCTAGCTATGTATTGAGGGAGATCGATCGACATCCAAGGATATGTGTAGCAGAGGAATAAGGTTGGGAAAAAGACAAAGGTAGAGCATCGGAGGGTTGGTGGTGGAGTGGCATCTCACTAATGGTGGGAGAGGCCTGCTAGAGAAACGGAGGGTATGAGTGCAATATCAATAAGAGAGGGCGGGGGATGTCTGTCTGTCTATGCACGTGCGTGTGAGAGACGGGTCGGGAGGTATTCAAGGATGATGAGGGGAGAAGATATGGTTGTGGTAAGCATGCATAACTACATAGGAAGATCAACCATCGTGTGCCCGAGAAAAGGAGAGACATAACTAGCAAGGTAAGTGTATCGGTGCTTGGTGAAAACGAATTATAGTCGACCTGGCTATATGTAGGGAGATCAGTTCATATACACGCCTGCATGTGTTAGAAGCAAATAAGGTCCGGAGAGGCAGACATGGGGAGAGGGTGTGGCTAGGAGGTGGTGCAAGAGGCCTACCATGTCGAGGGGGGAGGAGTGTGCGAGCATGTGATTAACGAAAAGAGGGGCGGGAGTGTGCACCTGCGTGGAATCATATTGGACATATGAGGGCATGGACGGTCAGAAGAGAAGAGGGGAAGTATATATGTGTTTGTTGTAGGCACACTTGGCTAGAGAGGTATATTGACCGGTGTGTGCCAGAAAGAAGGAGCCAGGGGCCTACACACACCACTGGTGGACGACCTAAATAGAAATAATGAACGTGCGCGATGGACGGGATGCTAAGGGTGTGTGAGTGGGGCGGGCGTGTGCATGCACGATAGAAAGTTAGCGCTAGCTAGCTACAAATAGAAGAGGATCGTGAAGGTCTAAAAGACGAACAAAGATCATAATTCATTATAAAAAAGTGGATACGGATACTTGAAGAAGATATCATAATGTAGAACATTGATTATAATTTAGGCTAATGTCTGGCTTTTGCAACTCAGGTCTAAATACTTGTCATAATGTAGGGGGCGGGGCACTATACTTTGTGTGATAAACACGGTGTACGTATGGAACATGGTTTAGATTATGAATATATAGTTAATACATCAAATGTACTATTATTTGGAATCAACATCAAGTGTATTCAAAAAATAGAATTCGAGTTCATGTAGTACACATAGTTCATATCTATCTCTATAGTAATCATGTGGTGTGTTATTAAGGTAATACACGAATGATGGTTGAAGTTGGCAACAATCATGATTGTAGATTCTTATTGAAATAGAGAAACGGATTCAAATTTAGTTCGAATTGTAGAGGTAGTATAGACATTTGGAATGCACTAAAATGTTGGTATGAGTAGGTTACATGCATTATACAGCAAGCGAAAATTTATAATCGGACATAACATGGATTCATACTCCCTCCTTCCATCTATATAGGGCGTAATGAGATTTTTAAGACCGCCTTTGACTATTGACAAGATTAATAGTACATGACATGCACAATGTGAAAATTATATCATTGAAAGAACCTTTCAAAGACGAAGTTAATGGTGTGCTTTGTGTAAGTTGCATGTCATATATCATTGCTCTAATATTTGGTCAAAGTTAGCATCGAAAAATGCATTAGGCCCTATATATATGGAAGGAGGGAGTAGCTTTGAATAGCATTTGTATAGTAAAATGGGGCAAGACTCTCTCTTTGTGTGGTGCGAATAGTTTTAATTTTTTCGTTTTCTTTTTGGTTGAGGGAAGTGTGAATTGATTTGGTACGTACAAGTACAATATTACTACACATTAGGATTGTCCCTTAAATTCTACCCGCGTCTTGTTATATCCTGAAAATTCATATCGTGCTCCCAAAACTGGCGCCTTCACAACCCGCGCCTGGTTACCCGAAATTACAACGCGCGTGAAAACTCCCTCCAGCTGCCAAATCCCGACACGCAAAATCCCCTTCTAACCCGGAGCCGAAAGGGCCGCTAGTTCAAATCGGTGGGGGGTACTTTTGTAACACACCCTACATTTTGGACAAGCGCGACCCTAAGTCATGCTTCACCCCCTCCCATCGCCCCCTTTTCACCATTTGAAATTCTAGGCCACCATAACCTCTCTGCTCCAGCCGCGAAACCCCACCCTCCTCCGTCCGCCACATCACTGCTGCCCAGCCGGAGCCTCTTCCCCGACGACGTCGTCCACCGCAACAGCTGGACGTCCCTTGTCCACCTCCCCAGATGAGGATCCGTCGTCCATCTCGCCGTCCTGCCGGTTCAGCCGCCCCGTCCTCCACCTCCAAGGAGCTTCTCCGACGATCGCCTCGTCTATCGCGCCTGCTCCATCCCCACAGCGCCGCCTTAACCTGCTCCACCGGAACCGCAGCATCCTCACCGACTCCTCGGACGAAGCCGAGGCCTACTCGGTGCCACCAAAGAGGCTGTACACTCATCTCATCGCACCTTCTCCTTAACTCGACATCCCGGCGCCGACGGTGCTCCATCCCGCAACCCCATGGAACGGCTACCTTGAAGCCAGCTCCGCGGGTGACATCTCCACGGCGGCTCTCCCCCAGTGCGAGGCCCCTTCGGCGGTAGTGTCCATACCAGCCGAATCTGCTGCTGCTGCTCCGGCTCTCACTCGCTCGCTCGCGCTACTGCTACTGCTCCGGCTCTCGCTCGATCGCTCGCTTGCCCAGCTGCTGTTGCTGCTCTCCCCCTCGCTCATGCTGCTACTTTGCTCTGATTAAGCCACACTTCAGTCGACTGAATCGACTTTTGGTTAGTCAATTTTCAGGGGTTGGGGGGGCTCGCCGGAGTTAAGGAAGAACCACCCGCAGCGGGGACAGGGGCTCGCCGGAGAGGTACCCCACTATCTATCTTAGGGTTCAGGGTAGGGGCGGGGGGCCTAGAGGGCTGGCCGGGGCGGTAGTGGCAAGTTGTTTCGGGGCGACGAGGCGGCGCTGGGGCCAGCGGTTCGGCCGGTGGTGGCACGTGGCTCAGGGGGGTGCAGGTTGAAGATGAACTGCAGGCCCTCCCTAAACTACATGTCAAGTGCCTCTCTGCTACCATTGCATTCAGTTTTGACAGTAGCATTCAGATTCCACAATAAATTTCAGTTTCGACAGTTAAGTTCAGAGTCAACAGTTTTTACCTCATTTGTTGTAGTCAGGTGGTTTTTGGTGATGTTAATTTTACATCCATTTTACATCATCTATTGGAGATGCTATTAGAATCCCACTTGAGATTGACGATGTCTGTCTTGTGCTGCTTCAGCCTTGACGTCTTATGGCTCACCAGAGCTGCTCTAACGACAGAACGATCCATCACAACAGAGCAGTGCCCTGGACGCCATCTACAGATTCCTCAGATCTTCCTCCACACCTCCGACAGCCACCTCTGGCTCAACTGCTTCAGCGACCAACCCAATGATGTTGAGGTCAACACAGCTACGGCAAAGAGGTTGTACACTTGTTGCATCACTTATTACTATACATTCACGTCGATCCATTAGGGCTATTTTGGTTCAACGGAAAAACATAGCAATAGGCACTACTAGAAATACCACTACTAATGGCGCACCTAATATGGCCATTAATGGCGCATCACTGGTGCGCCATTGATAGCACGCCATTAGTAATTTTTACTAATGGCGCACCACCTGGTGCGCCATTAGTATCTGGTATACTAATGGCGCACCACCTGGTGCGCCATTAGTATATGCGAGGGTGCGCCATTAGTATGCCTCCCAGGGGGCATGTATACCCAGGTGCTTTGGCATACTAATGGCGCACCACCTCTGGATGCGCCATTAGTAACCGCAGCATACTAATGGCGCACTACCCGGTGATGCGCCATTAGTATGCACTGTCATACTAATGGCGCACTGTCGTGTGATGCGCCATTAGTATGAATATTAGGTTTTTTTTATTTTTTTATTTTCTGTTTTTTGCATAGGTTACAAAATGTATAATTTGACAAAATATAGACAGCACACATCAACAATAGATTCATCAAATACAATAGAAGATTAGTCTTTGAATACAATTCATCATATTAGTCTCCGAATACAATTCATCATATTAGTCTCCGAATTAAAAAGACCGAACAAAGATAGAACATTATATTACAAGTCTCGAGACCGCGAGTAGCGAGTTTGTCTTCGCATTACAAGTCGATATCGATCATCTAAACTACCATCACATAGAAGAGAGCTGCGGTCATCACGATGAGCATCATCACGATGAAACTCGTCTTCATCCGGTTCCTCCAACGCTCCCTCCCCTCTCCCGCTAGATAGCGGGCGTATCTAGATTCGGCCTTGGCCCTAGTGGTGTACCCTTTGTAACTGTTACCGCTGAATCGGTGAACCTGTCTCCGACACTCCTCCCAGTCATCGTAGACTCCGGGAACCTTACCCTTGTACACGACATACGTCGGCATCGCTATGCACTAGCCAAACGAAACGTTAGTACCAATTCACAGACAATACATAAGCAATATATAATTATGCAACAGAACGACCGGAAGAGAAAAGCAAGACATTAATAGCATCGATTACATCTAAGTTGAACGACTCTCGAAACCAAAGAGACATACTACAAGTTCATTAAAGTTTAATTACAACATGAGCCAATCGATGTTTCAGAACTAGACAACTCGACTCAAGGGATCGGAGCGTGGATGAAGCCGCCGTCTATCGTGGGAGTCATGAAAGAACGGCGTTGTCATCCTGCATTTGTAGCATTGTGTCGATGTCACTGTTGGACGGTTGATTTCTGAGGTAGAACTGCCCCGAGGTACGAAGGACATCTTGATGGATGATTTCCGCAAACTCCGACTGGATGCGAAAGAATTCTTGTCGGAGGTCCGCGTCCTGGATTGCCGACATGCTCGCGGCCCAATCTTGGAGTTTACTCGGTAGCAGAAGTTGATGATGGTCCCGTACGATCGCCCGCATGTGATGGATGGCGTAGTAGGCACCCTTCTGACCGCCAGGCGGCTGCTTGACGCAGCAGAACGTCGTATTGTGGGAGAACACGTGCTTGCCGTACTTACGAATAGGCCTGGTGAAGGTGCCTCCAGATTGGGCGTAGCCGGGGAGAACATCATCAAGAACCTTCTTGACATTTGTGTAGTCTACGTTCGACTGACGGTCCGGGTCGAAATACGTGGCCATGGAATATTTGGGGCTTAGGAGGATGAGCGTGCAACGTGTGTCACTGCAGAAAACACGGAATGTTAAAAGAAAAACGATCGAAAAGTAAGAATTCATATGTTACGGGCCGGTTGAGGGGAGGACTTACTCGGGAAAGTAAGGCACGAGGAAGTTATCCTTATCTTGGTTTGCCAGAATGACGCCTTCGAGGTAAGAACTCGCGACTTGCCGGTCCCCAGCGCTGCCCAAGATCTTGGCACGCATGTAGAAGGGGTCGACTATCACGATGTCCGGGGTCTTGTCGCGAATGATCCGCATCTCCATACTCAGCGAAAATAGCCAAACGAAGGTGTAGTGCAGCGGATGAAGGTTAAACATAGCAAAGATGTCATCAAACCGCGGGACGATCATACCCCCGATGTCGCCATCCACAAAGCCCTTGCCCTCTGGCACCTTGGCCACGAAAACCGGGTATGCCACATCCTTCTCTCTGAGACGCCGCTTCTCCAAAGAAAGAACACTGTCGTGCAGACTCCGCATAGCACCGGTTGCAGCATTGAGCATATTTGGTGGTAGCATCGCCCTACCCGCCACATGCACCCTCCTCGAGATATCCTGCGGTGAAGGTGGCCCGTCCTGAGCACGGATCGTACTCGGTGTCGGCTGGCTCGCACCCTTCTTAGTCTTTCTTTTGCGTGCCTTCTTCTTCTCCTGTAATGGGACCGAGTTCTGCTCACAGACCGCCTTCTTGAGTGTGTTGGGGCTGATAATATTTCGCACCTCGCCTATCTGAGGCTCGGTGAAGTCGGCAGCTGGAGGCGTCTCCTGAGAGCTGAACGCCAGACGGCGCCTGTTGCAACTTGGCTTCTCCGCGGTAGGAGCTAGATCGCACACGTCTTTTGTTGGGTTTGGTTCTTGAGAAGGAGGCCCCATGAAGTCGCCATCGTACCCATGCTCGGCAAAGTACTGATCGACGTTGCCAAATGTATCATCGTCGTCGTCATCGTCGTTCTAATCCTGTGCCATATGCATGTTTGGATCCAGTGGCATAGGGATGTCCGGCACCGTTACGGCGGTCTTGCCATGGGGCCGACTTGGCGCCGGCACGACTGGCGGTGTTGTCTTTGGGGTGGTGTCCCCCGCCCCCAAACGAATCTGGCTCTTCGGCCAAAGCAGGGGCTAGCTCAGGCAGGCGCTGAGGGTCATCACGTCATCATCGTCGGCCCCGACGGGTCGAATCGGAGGTAACAAGTCGTCGCAGCCTGGCAGCACCCGAACCAGTTGAACCCTAAACAAGTTGGGTGGCATCTGGGTACCGTGGAACAAGGGGTTGCCCGGTTGAACGATTTTGCCCTTGGCGACATCGACCAACTCGTTGTTCACGAAGTGGAGGAGAGTGCACGGAACGTCGGCGGCGCCCTGCGAAAACATGTAGGGCGTCAGGGATGCCCAGTCAAAGGCAAGGAGATGAAGTCCTCGGCCGAGAGAGGCTTAATTAGTTACCGTGATGATGGCGTCGAGCTCGGCTAATGTCGAGGCACCGCCAACGGCGGGCGTGCAGTTGACGGAGCGGCCGCTTGCTGAAGAGGTGCCGGCCGGCGTACACCCGGGTGCATTAAGCTCCCGTGCCAGCGTCGGAGACACCAATGCCGCCTCCGCCGGAGGCACCAATGGCCCCGCCATCGCATTATGCGAGTTGCTGGCCATGAAGCTAGGAATCGGGGGCGGCCCCTGTTGGCCGCCCGCAATCCACGCACTCAACCCCGAGATCAAGGTAGGCACAAGGGCGGTGATCGTCGCTCCGAGTCGTTGTTCCACTTGCTCTTGGACAATCTCCGAAATCCGCGCCACCTGTGCCTTGAGTTCATGAACCTCTCGCGCCTGGCTTTCCGAGCTGGTCTTTTTCTCCTTCCGCACACCAGCGGTATAGTATGACCCCCATTTTGTCGACAAGCCTTTGCCGGCCACACGACCAGCTGATGTCGGCTTACTGAGCTTATCCTTGTTCTTCATTATATTCAACCCCCTATTTAGAGTGGTGTCCCAAGGGTTTCTCTGAGTCGACCCCGCGCTACTGCTTTCAGTCGCCTGCGGAAGGAATGTGAACCATTTAGAAATTCGGCTTCATTAATTAGAATGCAACCATATGGAGCTAATTACGCGGGGGTGTATTCCTTACCAGAACAAGCTCAAGCCGCCTGGTCTTCGGATCCGTGGTAAGCTCCTTTGTTTTCGGGTCCTTCTTGTACCGGGCCCTGACAAAGTTCCTGGTCTGCTTGTCACCGTATTTATCGAAGAGGGGTGGTAGGCCTTGCTCGGCACGGTCCGCCTCCTCCTTGTCCCATATAGGCTCCGCCACTCTGTAACCGCCGGGACCGAGTGTGTGTTCCCCTATGTTCAGCTCCCGCATTTGTTTCCCCCACTCACTTGATTGGGAGCTTGCGGTGCCCGATCAATTGATCTTGAAGTCGTTGTAGTCATCTTCGGTTATCGAAGGATTTTTCTCCTTGATCTTCTCATAACTCTCACCTTTCTCGATCATTCTCTTCACATTGCTTTTCCAAGTAGACAGGGCCTTGCTCATCTTCGTGAGGGCAGCATTGTTCACTTTATTCCCTTTGAGGCTTGTGTTTTCGAATTCAGCGGGGAACTTGTATCGTTCGTGCAGCTTCATGAAGAGGAGGTGGCGCAAATTGTGGGGCGGCGCGGGTGGGGTTAGGGTTACCTCCTCGTAGAGAGGCAGGGGTCGAGGCGGCGTCGGGGCGGCGGGGCAGCGTCCGGGCGGCGGGGTCGGGGCGGCGTCCGGGGCGGCGTCCGGGCGGCGGGGTCGGGGCGGCCTCCGGGGCGGCGTCCGGGCGGCGGGGTCGGGGCGGCGTCCGGGCGGCGGGGTCGGGGCGGGGTCGAGGCGGCGTCGGCGCGGCGTCCGGGCGGCGTCCGGGCGGCGAGGAGAGGGCGAGGGAGGGTGAGGGCGAGGGCAAGGGCGAGGGCGAGGGCAGCGGCGGCGGCGGCGGTGGATCGAGAGGGAGAGAACTGGCGAGGGGGATCGGGCGAAGGGGGATCGGGCGAAGGGGGGATTGGGCGAAGGGGGGCCACAATACTAATGGGGCACCTCACCGTGGTGCGCCATTAGCATGTCCATACTAATGCCGCACCTCACCATGGTGCGCCATTAGTATTTTTTTTATTTCAGCTCGAGCCAAAAGGTTATGTAGTACCAGAACCTATCTATGTCAAGCCCACTCTACTAGCTCGACTGGTCAGCAGCCAGTTCTCACACCAGGAGGTCCTGGGTTTGACTCCCAGGCTCCACAATTTTTTTTAGCATTTAAAAAGCTATTTGATACTTATTTATGTTTAAATATGTTCAAACTTGTTTAAATAATAACAGTAATATTTTTTTATAAGACAGTAGCATTTAAAAAGCTGTTTGATACTAATTTTTTTTATAAGACGGTGCGCGGGGTGCGGGGGGTCGGCGGCGGCGGTTGAGTAGGGGAATCGAGGGTGCGGGGGGTCGGCGGCGGCGGCTGGTGGACTGGGGGGTGCTCGGCGGCGAGGGGGGCCGGATCTGGCGAGGTGGGATAGCGATCGAGATGGAGGGGGATCGAGAGGTCCTGGGTTCGACTCCCAGGCTCCACAAATTTTTTTTAGCATTTAAAAAGCTGTTTGATACTTATTTATGTTTAAATATGTTCAAACTTGTTTAAATAATAACAGTAATATTTTTTTTATAAGACAGTAGCATTTAAAAAGCTGTTTGATACTAATTTTTTTATAAGACGGTGCGCGGGGTGCGGGGGGTCGGCGGCGGCGGTTGAGTAGGGGAATTGAGGGTGCGGGGGGTCGGCGGCGGCGGCCGGTGGACTGGGGGGGTGCTCGGCGGCGAGGGGGGCCGGATCTGGCGAGGTGGGATAGCGATCGAGATGGAGGGGGATCGAGATCGAGTGTCCATGAAATTTAAAAATATTCATGATAGTTCAAAAAGTACCCATGAAATACAATCGAGAAATGAAGGCTACGATTTAAATACAATCGATCTTAGCTAGCTATCTGTTCACAATCTTCTTGTCCTTCTTTTTCGCAAATGGAGTTCTTCTGTGGAACGGACGTCCTTTAGGTAGGGTGGTCCTGCTTCTTGTGGTGTATGCTGCTACTTCATCATCGTCGTCATGTTCGATCCTCGGGTCGCCGTACTTGTCGAAGTCTTGCTCATTGGCTACTCCATCCATTCCGATGATCTTCCTTTTGCCTCTCCTCACGACAACACGACTGGGCTTTGGCGGGTCGGTAATGAAGAAGCATTGGTCCACTTGGGAAGCCAGTACCCATGGCTCATTTTTCGCGGTGACGTTTGCGCCCGCGGTCTTAGATTTGGCTTCGGGTATAACCATGGTGGTGAAATACCGGTTTTCTTTTATGACGTTCTTGGCCCATCTGACACGGAACATCGGGACCTTATCTCCAGCGTAGCTCAGCTCCCAGATCTCCTCGATCCTTCCGTAGTATCTGTCCTTGTCGTTACCGGTGTAGGATTCCATCGTTACCCCGGAGTTCTGATAACCATCGCTCTTCATGTCCTTGGCCTCGGTGTAGAATGTGTAGCCGTTGATATCGTACGCCTCATAGGTCATCAGGTTGTGCTCGGCGCCCTGTGACAAGGCGAATATGAGTTGTTCTTCCGCGGAAGAATCCTCATGTAAAGGGTACGACAGAAGCTTATGCTTGAACCAACGCGTGAAACATGAGTTGTGCTCTTTGAGTGTATCTCCGTCCGTCCTCTGTTGGCCTCGGTCATTGTACGTCTTTTTAATAAAGGTTTTGTGCTCTACCACCCAAGGATCGACCACGTCTATGTGTTGTAGCGCGACTAGGTTTGCTCTTTCAAAGTCGGCGAGTCGACCCTCGAAGTCGACATGCATTTCGCGGCAACCCTCATGGTGACCCCATCCAGCGAGCCTGCCGAGGTGCCTGTTGACGGGCAGACCAACGGGGTTCTCGATGCCTAGATAATTCGTGCAGTAGGAGATGCACTCTTCGGTCAGAAAGCCCCTGGCTATGCTTCCTTCTGGACGTGACATGTTGCGAACGTATCCTTTGATGACACCATTCATCCTTTCGAACGGCATCATGCTGTGCAGGAACGTCGGCCCGAGTTGGATGATATCCTCCACTATATGGACCAGCAGATGCACCATAACGTCGAAGAATGCGGGCGGGAAGTACATCTCAAGCTCGCATAGTATCACCACGATCTCTTCCTGTAGCCTTCTGAGTTGCCTCACGCCAATCGACTTCCGAGAGATGACGTCGAAGAAGTTGCATAGGCCAAATAGCGTTTCACGGACGTGCGCGTCCATGATCCCACGGATTGCAACTGGAAGTATCTGCGTCATCAGCACGTGACAGTCGTGAGACTTCATCCCGCTGAACTTCTGCTTCGCTGGGTCTAGGTATCTGCTTATCTTCCCCGCGTAACCGTAAGGAAGTTTTACTCCTAGGAGGCAGGTGAAAAACTGCTCGATCTCCTCCTGACTTAGAGTGAAGCACACGGGAGGGTAGTCATTTCCGGTCTTCTTGGCCTTTTTGCCTTTGCGACGACTTTCTGTGTCCTGCTTCGCCTCATCATCATCATCATCATCATCATCATCATCATCATCATCATCATCATATATAGCGTGAAGCTCCTGCCTGATGCCCATTGATTTCAAGTCTGCCCTTGCTTTCGGCCCATCTTTGGTCCTCTCTGGCATGTTGAGCAGGGTACCAAGCAGACTCTCGCACACGTTCTTCGTGATATGCATGACATCAAGGCTGTGAGGCACACGGTGGATCTTCCAGTACGGCAAGTCCCAGAAAACAGACCTCGTTTTCCATACCTTCAGCAGCGGCTCTGGCGCCTTTCGCTTCTTTC
Source organism: Triticum aestivum (assembly GCF_018294505.1). Taxonomy (NCBI): domain Eukaryota; kingdom Viridiplantae; phylum Streptophyta; class Magnoliopsida; order Poales; family Poaceae; genus Triticum; species Triticum aestivum. Next base: position 79,410,905 of record NC_057801.1, on the reverse strand, counting down.
CCGGCTCTGGCGCCTTTTGCTCTTTCCCGGCAGTGGGCAGTCTTTCCAATTTTTCAATAGCTTGTCTATTTCCTCGCCGCTCCTCGTACACGGGCGTTTTCGGGGTTCGGTTTCACCATCGAACAGATCCTTGCGTTTCCTCCACGGGTCATCGTCGCAAAGCCACCTTCGATGTCCCATGAACACGGTTTTCGAAGACCCGGGATCTCTATCTAGCTGGCGATACGTTGTGTCATCCATGCACCTTACGCATCCAGAAAATCCGTGGACTACCTGCCCTGCAAGATATCCGTAACCGAGATAGTCGTGCACCGTCGTGAGTAGTGCGGCTCTCATAGGGAAATATTCTTTCTCTGCGGCGTCCCACGTATTGGCTGGCGTTTTCCACAGCGTGTCAAGCTCCTCTTTCAGCAGCCCCAGATACAGATTGATGTCGTTCCCTGGTTGTTTCGGCCCTTCAATTAGCATACTCATGTGAATGTACTTCCTCTTCATGCACAACCAGGGGGGAAGGTTGTACATCCACACAAACACAGGCCAGGTGCTATGTGTGCTTCTCTGGCTGCCAAACGGATTGACTCCATCGGTGCTCGCGCCCAGCACGATGTTCCTTGGATCGTTCCCAAATTCTAGGTATTCGAAGTTCAATGCTTGCCACTGGCTCGCATCCTTAGGGTGACTCAGCATCTTGTCTTTTTTATCTATCTCCGGATCATTTGCGTCATCTTCTCGCTTCTTCTCCTCCCTATCCGCGTGCCAACGCAGGAGCTTTGCTACCTTAGGATCCACGAAATACCGCTGCAGACGAGGAGTGATCGGAAAGTACCACACCACTTTTCGAGGAGCTTTTTCCTCTTCTTGTATCGAGTGACACCGCACACCGGACATATTGTAGACTCTGCGTGCTCGTCCCGATAAATGATGCAATTGTTCATGCACACATGGTATTTCACGTGCGGTAAATCCAGAGGACACACGATTTTCTTCGCCTCCTCCAAACTGGTCGGGCACTTGTTCCCCTTGGGAAGACGTTCGTGCCAGAATGACATGTTCTCGTCGAAGCATGCGTCGGTCATTTTGTGTTTTACCTTCATCTCCAAGGCCATGAGCGTTACTTTCAGGCGGGTATCCTCGGGCCTGCATCCTTCATACAATGGAGTAACCGCGTCTAACTCAAGTTGATCCATCTTGGCTTTCTCTCGGGCGGCAGCTCTTGCGTTATCCGTCTGCTTGAGAAGCAGCTCTTGAATATGAGGGTCCTGCACCCAGCCCATCGATGGTCCAGCGTCGTCTGCTCCGCCGGCATCATCATCTTCATGATCATGCCCGTCGCCTGCTCCGGCATCTTCCTCATCATCATGTCCTGCATCTTCTACATGATGACTGTGTACAGCATCACAGTCGTGATCATCTCCTGGGGATTCTTCGTCTTCTCGCCCGCCCGAGCCGCGGTGGTTGTCTTGCTGCCCTTCCTCATTTCTTGCCCGGCCCGCATGGACGACTTCGTAGTCATCTTCATCACCTTGCCACCGATAGCCATCCATGAAACCACGCAACAGCAGGTGGTCCCGCACCTGCCCGGAATCCGGGTCCGCAATAAGGCTCTTCAGCTTGCATCTTCGACACGGACATCTTATCTCCGTCTCGTTCTTTTGAAGCATCTCGGCCTTCGCGGACCTCAAAAACCTATTCACGATGCCTTCGGTCATCGTGCGGACCATGGTCGCCTGCGGGTAGAGCAAAACGATATTTTAGAACCAAACAAAAATTTGGCATGACTTTCCCTAAAAATAGGACCAAAAAGAATGCTTAATGCCAAAATTCTCGCCGAAACGGAAATGAATCAACATTCCGGCAAAATATTGGCAACTATCGCATATCAAATACCGGTACACCTCCAAACACAAACACATATGCAACACCACAAACATATGCAACACCACGAACATACATAGATCTAGCTAGGCCGTAAAAAGTGCATGTGCACATTGTTGTAAGGAGAACAACCTAAATATAGCTTCCCCCTTACTTACCTATTAAAACAAGGTAATTTAACCACTTAATTTGAATGAATCTATGGTGGAAATGAGGTGAAAAAGAGGAGGCACCCGAGACAAGGAGGAGGTGGAGAGAATGAAGTGGGGAGAAAGTGAGTGTGTGGGTAGGAGAGACTGTCCCAAATATCTTGTTGCTGCCCACTTACTAATGGCGCACCTCTTGCATGGTGCGCCATTAGTAGTTACAACTACTAATGGCGCACTTAAGCAGGATGCGCCATTAGTATGTTTGGATAGGCGCACTAGTTCAAAAAAAAATTCTATACTAATGGCGCACCCACCGCCTGGTGCGCCATTAGTAGTTACAACTACTAATGGCGCACTTGGGCAGGATGCGCCATTAGTATGTTTGGATAGGCGCACTAGTTCAAAAAAAAATTCTATACTAATGGCGCACCTGCTGCCTGGTGCGCCATTAGTAGTTACAACTACTAATGGCGCACTTTGCCCGGATGCGCCATCAGTATGTTTGGACAGGCGCACTAGTTAAAAAAAATTTGATACTAATGGCGCACCCGTAGCATGGTGCGCCATTAGTAGTTTAAACTCTAATGGTGCATCAGATTGTGGTGCGCCATTAGTATATACTAATGGCGCACCATCTTTCTGGTGCGCCATTAGTGTCAATCCCATCTATAGCCCTTTTCCTAGTAGTGAGGGAATTTTCCAATGGCACTCTACTATTCAATTATTCATGCATTTTGTTGAAAGGAATGAAGCAAAACATCCACCTGGACCTACTTTTCAAAATCATATGCATGAAAACAAGACCAAGTGCATTAGTGCCAGAATAACATTCTAACTGTACACGTCATATGGTTTCTCTTTATTTTGGCCATGTTTCTTTGCATTCCTCTGCTCTTCCAATTCCTGTAAACCAAACACCCAAGTTGACAGAAATCCTGTGTTTACAAATGCTCTGTTTACCATGTGCATTTTCCTATCCTATTCTGGTGTTTTTCCTATCCCTGCATTTTAAGAATCATGCAAGCCAAATGATCCCTTACAGAATTACTTCAGTTACAGGTACATGTCGAAGGGAACTTTGTGTGGTTTGTCCTGCTCCTGCCGCGACGTTGTCCACCTCACCTGAGCTGCTCCATCGACAGAAGCATCCACCAAACCATACATCACGACTCCTGACCGTCTTTCGCCGCCTTAGATCTCCTTCCCTGCCGCCGGCACCCACCCCAACAGCATCACCATCATCGACTCAGCAGATGAACCTGAGGAGTACACGGGTCCACAAGAGAGGTCTCACTCTTTCGTTTCTACTTATGTTATGCATTGCTTAAACTTACCTGCTACTTTATCGTCCTGTTCAGCTCTTGGACTCCCAAGTCAGGTCCAAATTAATGTTCAAACTTGAGTTCTAAATTAGTTGTGGGGCACATATCGAGGCAGCAATGAATAGTATGTCTGTCTAATATCTGGTTCACCTAGGGTATGCCTGTGTTGTTCATCTTGGGAGGAAACAAATAGTAAAGAAATCATCATCTGTCTTTTTAGTAATTTAAAGCAATCATCAGCCTGATATCATTATTTTTGGATCCATCCACTGGTTGTTACCATCACCCTAAATTTCTGCATGCTCTCCTTACATAATCTCACCATATTTTTTCGTATGCATGTTAGATATTATACACAATCATGCTGAACATGTACAGAAAAAGAGAAGAGTTTTGCGCGGCAATACAATGTCATGCAGACATCGCTCCATGGTGGGTTCAATGGCAAAGCCTCCCCACCCCTCTCCAGATTGTAATCCAGAGGAAGATATCTGTTCTGAGGCGGATTCAGATGCTGCTGACGACTCCTATTTACCCCCCAAGGTGTTTGCTCTACCTTGGCATGATGATGTTAGTCATATCATGCATATGTTGCCTTGTAGTGCCTACTTTTGACATCATATATGTCATCTGCTTAGTTTAGACATGTTCTGTAATAATGCCACATGTTTAGTTTCTATATCATATATGGGAATTATGCAGTCTCATGTCTTTTAGCCAGCCATAATATATGTGAAATGTGCAATGCCATTCTGTTTAACCAGGCATCATATATTTGAATGATATCTTGTCCATCCTTTTCTTCATTACATTTCCATTTGTCGACAATATTTGTACATTAAACTACTCTTCCTGTGAATCAGCCATTTGGGTGGGAGATGGAAAAATCTTGAGTGAAAACAAGGCCTTCAGAGCAGACAGTGCTACATGTCGAAGCAGATCTCTTGTTGGGTCCCGATAGCTCCTCAGAGATGGATTCAGATACAGATGACCAGTCCTATTCCCCCACTGAGGTGTATGCTCTAACTTGGCACGGTTATACTGCTCATATCATGCATACGATGTCTTGCATTGCATAGTTTAGACATCATATACTGTAAGTGCATCTAGTGCCCCTTAGTGATTTTGGTGTATTGAAGACTTATAGGTTAAGAGACTAATGTGTTTATGAGTGTACACAGGTCTATAAGTCTATGAGGAGTTTGATATTTACAGAGAAAGTCGACCCCTAAAAATGAATATCTTCGACTGAAGATTTTGGTATTCCTGAAGACTTTCATGAAGACTTTGAAAGTGAAGAAATTGGTGTGTCCGTGAAGACTTGATATTCATGCAAGGATGAAGCTTGAAGACTTTCGTTTTCATAGTTTTGTTTTTCTCTTTCTTGAGTCATAGGAGACACCGTACTGTTAAAGGGGGTCGAGGAAATACCAAGGAAAATTTTCCATGTGATGCTCAACTCAAAATCCTACACCTACCAATCCCTTCGAGTGAAGCCATTGGAAATCTCATACAGTTCAGTCAATTTCTTCAGTGACAGAGACGAAGTTCTTCTGGTTGCTGAGGAATTTGTTCTGACTTAAGAGTTAGGAATTCGCCAGTGTGGAGTGCCTACACAGTGAGGAACATGATAGCCTTGAGGAATTTGAGAGTCAAAATTCCGACCGTTGTTGTGCTGCGCACCAGCTGTCCCAAAATATCTTATCCACCTAACGGTCATATCATCGAAAGGCATTTATGTCTTATCATGTCGGGCTGCTCCCTAGGCTATAAATAGCCGCCCCCTACAACCACTAGCTAGTTGGCTGCTCCGAGAGAAACTGACACTTGTCATTTGAGAGCAACCCATCCTCCGAGGACTTTGAGCGAAAATCATCGAGTGAGGAAAAACCCAAACCCAAACACCAAAAACCCAAAGTGATTGAGCATCACTAAAGAGATTGATCCTGCGTGGATCCGACGCTTGTTACGTTTGAAGACTGTGCTTCTTCCAAACGGTTAGGCGTCATGGTCTAGAGCATCCAAGAGGAATTGAGGATCGCCGAGTGACCGAAGTCTGTGAAGGTTTGGAAGTCGCCTGAAGACTTACCACGAGTGATTGGACGAGGTCTGTGTGACCTTAGTTCAAGGAGAATAGGATGAGGACTTGGTGTCCTGAGCTGCGTGCTCAGCGACTGGGTGTCCTCGAGTTTAAATACTCAGCCGCTCCAACCAGACATACAACTGAGACAGCAGTTGGAACTGGTCTACCAAATCATTGTCTTCGCCAACCTCACTGGTTCTATTTCCTAAACTCTTTCATTTCTTCATTACTGTGTTGAGTGATTGTTCATATCTGTGTATAAAGAATTTTACTGAAGACTTTCTCAATTTCTTCAGTCTGTTTGTCTTCATCTTGTGTTATCCTGTGTTTACGCTTTCTGTACTCTGTGTTTGTCTTCATTTCATCATGATGACTATGTGTGTATTCTGTCATGCTTACTTCTGAGTACTTATTCCGCTGCAAGTAGTTCTTCGCTAAGGAATTTCCTCACCAGCAAATTCCTCAGTGAAGAATTAATAAAAATCGCCTATTCACCCCCTCTAGTCGATATAACGCACTTTCAATTGGTATCAGAGCGAGGTACTCCCTTGTTCTGTGTGATTTTGGTTTAACCACCTGGAGTTCTAGTTATGTCGACTGCAGGATCGAGGAACGTTTCCTGCCCCATCTTTGACGGTCATGAGTATCCTCGGTGGAAGGCCATGATGAAAAAGCGACTCATGGCTATGGACAACGAACTGTGGACCGTCACCGAGATCGGTCTTACCGATCTATGCAAAATGGCTGAGGCTGATGACATTCGCAAGTACACACTGCTTAACCTCACAGCGAAGGATGTCATCTCCTCTAGTCTGTCCCAAAATCAGTTCAGGAACATCATGTATCTCAATCATGCGAAGCTAATCTGGGACCGTCTCTCTGAGGTCTATGAAGGTCATCGGACTCGTCATGATCCTTGGTTTGAGGATTACAAGGAATCTCTCAATGCGATGACATTTGAACCAGAATCATCATCGTCTACCCCCTGCCTTATAGCAAACGGTGCTGAGGTAACCGAATCCTACCTATCCGAATCTAGTGATGATGAATCTGGCGATGAATTTTGACCTAGCTATGTCAAACTTGCTTCCCTTGCCACTAAAAAACAAAGAGCCATGGAAAAAGTTCAATGCATGTGAAATAAGAGCGATGATATGTTGGGTGAAGAAATGGATCAGTCAAAAGCCTTGGCTGAAAGTCTTCAGGGACTCCATTCCAAGTTTGACGACCTTCAAGGTCATCATAACGCTCTCTTATCTGATCATGAGAAGCTTTCTCTTGAACTTCTTCAAACAAAGCAAGATCTTGTGAAGCTAAGAGTGAGTTATGAAGATCTTCAGAAGGAGCGTGATTCATTACTTGCTCAACAAATCAGCGCTACTCAGGAAGAATTTGACCCTCCATGCTTCAAGTGCATTGAACGTGAATCTGCTAATTCTTCACCTGAATGTTCAAATGCTTCAAATGTTACAAATTCTTCACCTACCTCTGCTATCATTAATTCCTCATCTGAGGACATTGCTAGTATCACTGACGATGCAGGGCTGAAGGAATGTATATGACAGGCATGTACAAAGGCCTCAAAGGGCATCAGACTCTTTGTGATGTGCTTAAGAAGCAGATCCTCAACAGGAACCCTAGGAAAGAGGGCATTGGCTTTGAGAGGAAACTCAATGCTGATGGAACATATTGGAAGCCTGAGCAGTACCCAAAAACCTCATGGGTTGCTGCAAAGGGAACTCCAGTTGATCCATCTAACTTATCTGGCTTTACATGTGAATCTCCTCATTCTTCTGATGAGTCATTTGGCTCCAACTATAAATTGTTCAAAAATCAGAATGGTGAAGTATTTGCTAGATATGTTGGCACTAACTGTAGGAACGGTTCCCCTATGAAGAAAATATGGGTTCCCAAAAGTTATGTTGAAAGTCTTCAAGTGAATGTCCTCACGACACCACCAGTGAAGAATAGGAACCCCAGATCAAACTCTTCATATGGACCAAATTCTTCATATAGATCCAAGCCCTCATACGGACAAAATTCCTCACGTAGATCATATTCCTCAAATGGATCAAAGTCCTCATATGAACATCATCGTGCGAACCCTTTTGTTTCGCAGGGTAGAGCTAAGGGCTATGAATATGCGCATTATTCTTCAAATCATTATGTTCATAAGTCCTCGAAGAATTTCTCTGCTTATTCATATGCTTACCCTAACCCCTCTTATGTGAAGCGAAGTGGACTAGCTTCTATGCCACCTTTCTCATATGGTGCTCGCAGAGTGATGAATTCTTTGCCACCCCTTCAGATGTGGGTGGTGAAGAAAAAGAACTAACTTCTTCCACAGGGTCAGGTCTGCAGACGTGCTTTAACGTCTGAAGAATTTGCTGGGGGCCTAACAAAATGCCTGAAAAGACGCAGGCAAATCATGATGAAATGAACTTTCATTTCACACGTCCTCACACTGCTTATCTGTGCTATTGCTTGATGAAATTGAACTGATGAAATTAACGTCATATTCTTCACTGATGAAGTATATGAGTTCGTAAGATGCACTAATTCATCTGCAGGATGATCAACCCAAAGCAAACGAGTGGGTCCTCGATAGTGGATGTACAAACCACATGACTGGTGACAAGAAACTATTGATGGATGCTCCCTTAACACCGTCACATCTGAAGCATATCATCTTCGCTGACAAAGGCAAAAGTCGGGTATTGGGTCTAGGTAAGGTTGCGATCTCAAAGGATCGACACATGGACAAAGTCATGCTTGTCGAGTCCTTAGGATACAACCTCATGTCTGTCTCAATGCTTTGTGATCTCGATATGGTTGTTGTCTTTGGAAGATATCGTTGTGTTGTGATCATGGAAGCTGACCATTCCAAAGTCTTCGAAGGCTTTAGGAGAGGAGATCTGTATATTGTTGATTTCTCTACAGGACCACAACCAGCCGTGTGCTTACTGGCAAAAGCTTCAGAAGGCTGGCTATGGCATTGACGACTTGGTCACGCAGGCATGAGGAATTTGCACACGCTTGAGAAGAAGAAGCATGTCATTGGCATTGAGAATGTTAAATTCCTCAAGGATCACTTGTGTGGTGCCTGTGAAGCTGGAAAAATGACCAAGGCCAAGCATCCAGCGAAGACTATCATGACCACTACTCGTCCATTCGAATTGCTTCACATGGATCTCTTTGGTCCTAATCATTATTCTGCTGTTTCAAATGATGCATCTCTATATGACTTTGTTATTGTTGATGACTATTCTCGTTACACATGGGTACACATTGTCACTTACAAACATGAAGTGCAGGAAATCTTCAAACGATTTTCCTCGAGGGCTTCAACCAACTTTGGTGTGAAGATCAAGCACATCAGAACTGACAATGGGACTGAGTTCAAGAATTCCGGTCTTGATGGCTATCTTGATGAACTTGGTATTACTCATGAGTTATCTGTTCCTTATACTCCTCAGCAGAATGGCGTCATGGAGTGCAAGAACAGAACCCTCGCTGAAATGGCTCACACTATGCTTGATGAATACAAGACGCCTCGTCGTTTCTGGATTGAGGCAATTGATACTGCGTGCCACGTCATCAATCGGGTATATCTTCACAAATTCTTCAAGAAGACTGCCTATGAACTCCTCACTGACAAGAAACCCAATGTGAGTTATTTCAAAGTCTTCGGTGCTAAATGTTGGATTAGAGATCCTCATCACAATGCTAAATTCGCACCGAAAGCACATGAAGGTTTTATGCTTGGATACGGAAAGGACTTGCACACCTACAGAGTCTTCAACAACGCTCTTCACAAGGTTGTTGAAACTGTAGATGTGTGGTTCAATGAAACTAATGGCTCGCAAAGAGAGCACCTACCTTCTGTGATAGATGAACCAACACTTCAGGATTTTATCAAGTTCAAGGCTATTGAGGATGTCATTCCTACCGAAGAATCTACTGAAGAATTCATTCCAGAACGCAAAGATCGTCGAGCTAATGCACCTGAGGAAAATGCTGAAGAAAATGGTTCTGAAGAAAATGCTGATCAAGTTCCTCGACGACAACCAGCTCATCCTCGCGTTGCAAAAGAAGTGCAAGTTGAAAAGATCATTGATGACATTGAAGCACCAGGTCCTCTCACCCGCTCAAAAGCTTCACATTTATCTAACTTTTGTGGGCACTATGCTTTTGTCTCCATCACAGAGCCCACTAAGGTAGATGAAGCATTTCTAGAGCCTGAGTGGATTCAGGCCATGCAAGAAGAATTACATCAGTTCAAGCTCAACAATGTCTGGGAACTGGTCAAACGTTCAGATCCTCGCAAGCATAATATCATTGGCACAAAGTGGATCTACCGCAACAAGCAAGATGAAAATGGCCTTGTGGTGAGGAATAAGGCACGACTTGTAGCTCAAGGCTACACACAGGTTGAAGGAATTGATTTTGATGAAACTTTTGCACCTGTTGCTAGACTTGAGGCTATTCGCATATTACATGCTTATGCTAACCATCATAATAGCACTTTATATCAAATGGATGTGAAAAGTGCATTCCTCAATGGTAAGCTTGAGGAAGAAGTATATGTTGCTCAACCCCCAGGTTTTGAAGATCCAAAGAATCCTGACAAAGTCTTCAGACTCAACAAGGCCCTCTATGGCCTCAAGCAGGCCCCTCGGGCGTGTGATGAATTTGCCTATATGATGAGTGAAGAATATCAAATGTCTATGATGGGAAAGTTGAAATACTTATTAGGTCTTCAAATTCGTCAACAACACAATGGCATATTCATATCTTAGGAGAAATACCTGAAGGATGTTCTGAGGAAATTTGGCATGCAAGATTGCAAAGGAGTCAAAATTCCTATGCCCACAAATGGCCATCTATGCACTGATGAAAATGGTATTGACTTCGATCACAAGGTATACCGCTCCATGATTGGTTATTTATTGTACTTATGTGCATCTAGTCCATATATAATGCTTAGTGTTTGCATGTGTGCCCGATTTCAAGCAACACCGAAGGAATCACACCATAAGGCTGTGAAGCATATTCTTCATATCTAGCTCACACACCAACACTAGGACTATGGTACCCCAAGGGCTCTACTTTTGATCTCATTGGATATTCTGACTCTAACTATGCTGGTGATCGTGTGGACCGCAAGTCAACATCTGGTACTTGTCATTTCCTCGGACGATCTTTGGTCTGTTGGTCCTCGAAGAAACAGAACTGTGTATCACTATCTACTACGGAAGCTGAGTACATTGCTGTTGGTTCTTGCTGTGCTCAATTGCTGTGGATGAAGCAAACTCTCAAGGACTATGACATCAACGTGAAGAATGTGCCTCTCTACTGTGACAATGAGAGTGCCATCAAGATTGCTCACAACCCAGTTCAGCACTCGAAGATAAAGCACATTCAGATTCGTCATCATTTTCTTCGCGATCATGTGTTGAAGGGCGACATCTTTATTGATCATGTGAAGACTGAAGAACAGCTAGCCGATATCTTCACAAAGCCCTTGGATGAGAAGAGATTTAGCAAGTTGCGGTGTGAGATAAATATCTTAGAGTCTTCGAATGTTCTTTGAAAAAGGACACTCATCCTAACACTTATGCAAAATTGATGACTTAGATGTGCAACACATGAAGAAACATTTTTCTTCAATGAATGAAGAATAACACTCTAAGTGTGAAGAAATTAATGAAGAATTTGATTCTCAGAACCCTACGGCAATTGTACGCGGCGTCTGAAATCATCATTCTTATATGGTGGGTCACGCCACCACCAAAGTTGAAAATCTTTGTTTTTGAAATTCCTCAGTTTTGAAATTCTTCAGTTTTTCAAATTCTTCAACTTTGCAAAATCTTCACTGTTTCCGTCGTTTTTCTTCATTGGCTATATATATTTATGTGAGTTTATGTCCTATACAGCATTCACTTGTGGCTATTTCTTCAAGTTGCATTTTTTGCTAAGTGAATGTGATCGGACCCTTTCCCCTCTATGCTATACTCAACCCAATCTATTCACAAATTCTTCATGTGCGTTCTATTTGAAACTCGTTCAAAATCTTCACTGTGTCCTTGTCAGCTGAAGAAATTGCGAACGAAACTTAAAATCTTATCTTATCCAAATTTTCGGTTTTGCCGCTCAAACCGTCCTGTATCCCACGATAGAATTATCTATTCACTCACCATCTAACACGATCTCCACTTTTCTGTACATGGGTGACACATGTCAAGCGAATGAGAAGGGTCAGGGGCACGTTCGTCCTAAATCTTTGGGCAAACAGTCTTTCACTGCGACTATAAATACCCCCTCACCCCTTCCTCACTTCCTTTACTCCGCTCGACCGCTCACTCTCTCTCACTCGAGCTTCTCAAACCCTAGCGCCGCCGCTACTCCATCGTCACCGGTGAGGAAGAGCTTCACTGCCTCGACCTCGTCGCCGTCGTACTCGCGCCGGCCGCGGAAATCTTCACTCCGCCGCCGCCGTAGTTGTCTTCCTCCACCAAGTTAGGGCGTGGAAGATCTGAACTGACGAGCTTCAAATCTACACTTCTCAGTTCATCGTGTTCTTCATCAAGGGTAATTAAAAGTTACTTTTACTGCCCTCTTTGATTCAAATTTCTCAACAAAATCTTCAAAGGTGTTTTATTCTTCAAATCCTCACACACAAAACACCTCACTAGTCATCTACTCTTGATTCGTTTCTCTAAGCATCATTTTTCTTCAAGATTCCTCAATTGTGTGGATCCTCAATCTATACAACTCTGGAACCTAAGACAAAGAACTCTTAGTGAAATTCTTCAAGACTCATCTGGTTAAATTCCTCAAACTTGTTCTTGTTGAAAACCTTCTGAGAACGCATATGACCTCTTCAAATTCCTCGCAACTATACTCTGTTCATAGGTACTCATGTCCGCTGCTGAATCACTAGGTTCTCATCAACTTAACTCATTTGCAGCGTTACTCGAAGAAAAGTTGCATACTTCTTCAGAGAATTCGATTGTTCAAATCCCTCAACTGAAGAATATGGCAGACGGTAAGAAACCATAGAAAGGAGGAAAGAGGCCTGAGGTCATGACTTCGTTTGAAATACCTGAGGACATCTATGCTGACTATTGCACACCTGATGAGGCTAAGTTCAGAAAGGAGAACCAAAATCAGTGCAAGGTGCGCATACAGAGGATTGAAAGGAGATGGGCAAGAGAATGGAGGGAGTACAGATATGTAACTCCAAAGTATATGAAGAAATTCGCACTAAATCCTCCATGCCCAAGAGCTCCATTGGCACCTGGCCAAGAAGCTGACCCCACCAGCATCAAGCATGGTGAGGATTACCCTGAAGAATGGGCCAAACGCCAAGCCAAGTTGGCAAGACAAGCCAAAGAAGCAGTGAGGAAATTCAATGAAGACTATGCTACTACTGATGCCACTGAGGCCTCTGTCAGGCCTAGAAAATCAATGACAAAGAAGCCCGCTCACAAGCCAAGTGCTTCACCAACTGTGCCCTCACGTCCAAGTTCCTCAGCAATGCCCTCACGACCAGAATCTTCAAAGCCCTCACGGCCAGATTCTTCAAAGCCCTCACGGCCAGTTCCTCATGTTGCTCCTGCTCCTCCAAAGTCCTCAGCTCCTTCCCCAAAGTCCTCAGTTGCTCCGGCAAAGTCCTCAACACATGTACATCTGGCCACGTGCCAAAGGACTGCAGGCATATCTATTGCCTCTGGTGTCTCAGCGAGTTCCTCAGCTGCACCAAACTCTTCATCAGGCCCCACTCTGCTGAAGACAAAGGCAACAACTGGTCGAGGTCCTTGGCCAAATCTGAAGAAGAAATAGGTTGCCTTCCAAGTGCCATCTGACGATGAAGCTGGTGATGAACTTGCAGAAATCATCAGAGACATGCAAGAAAGGGCCGCTAGAGCCAAAGGCACAAATGTGCCACTGCTTTTGGATCCAAAGGCGATCCTCGACTACATTGATCTCTGGCACAAGGACCCAAACACTCCTATGCTTGATTTTCATTTGACTCCTGGCCAAAGTCACATGCTGACCCATTTCATCACTGAAGAGAAATGGAAATTTGAGAAGGCTAGGCAAATCAAGAAGGCTCAGTTCAGGAAAGATAAGTTCCTAAGGAAAAACATTGTCAAAATGACAACTGATGAACTCCTCAAGATCTAGTCTGAAATCAAAGCCCTCAGTGATGATTTCAATGCTTATTATGTTGATTGGCAAGGAGCCAAAGTCAGGTTCCTTAAACTAACTGAGAAGTTCACCAATGTTGCAGCCCCATCACAACAAGAAATTCCTCAAGCTGAAGCTTCTACTCAGCAAACTGAAGAACATGCCAGCACCGCTGATGACTTTCAGGCTGCTGATGAAAATGCTAGTTCCAGGGCTGATGACTCCATTCCAGCCGCTGAAGACATTGCCAGGGCATCCACTAGTGGTGCGCCTGAAGAAAATGAAGAAGTCAGGGCAACTGCATCAGTTGCGCCTGAGGAAATTCAAACAGATTCCTCAGCTCCTCCTGCGCCTACACCAACACCTACCCTTCCATCTGCATCAGATGTGAGGAAGACCAAGGCTGTAGAGAGAGCTGCAGTGAATAAAAGGAAAGCATCATCTGCTTCAGATTATTCAGCTCCGAAGAAAATGAAGCCTATGACCAGCTCACTTGAAAATCGAATTGATGTTGTTCCGATTTCCACCATGCCATCAAAGGAACTTGTTCCTTTTGGTGGAGAATATGTGATCCCTAGCGAATCTGATGAAGAAAATCATTCTGCTGCTTCGTCAGAGCAGATTGATGAAGAAATTGAAGTGGATGCGATCCCTTCAATGCCTGTTGCTTCCTCGCCAATGCCTCAGTTCACAGCTGAAGAGGCTGGCGTTGAAGAAATTGAAGATGAAGACGTGGATATTGGATGCACTACGCCTGTGATGAATGATGACTTTTGGGAAAGTCAGCATCCCAATTCTCCACTCTTCACCCTAATACAACAAATACCTCAGTCCCCTGCACCAACCGTTCAAATGGGCTCTGAAGAAACTCATCCCACCTCGTCTGTGGATGAAGAAATTCCAGCCACTAGTGTTGAAGAAACTGCTGCTGCTGATCATTTGAACATGCAGACTGCCACTAAAGAGGAACCAGAAATTCCTCAGCCTGAAGAACCAGAGATTGCGATTCCTGAGGTTGTGATGCAACTCACTGACACTCCTCTGCCCAAGCCAAAGGATCCATTCTCAAAGAAGCAAAAGTTCAAGGCTGAAGATTTCTTCAACGAGCATGTGTTCTTCACAGACTACAATCCCTATGATTCTGCTCGCATAAGGAAGAGGCATTTCTGGACTGCTAGTCAAGCCAATTTCTATTCCTCGGTGCTATTCAACAAAGACAAAGTCTTCGATCATGAACACATTCCTCACGTGGACATGGAATCTTTGCCGGGCTTTGAGCCAGTCCTCAGTGTTCTTCACGATGCTGGATTGCTGAATTTCTGCACTGACATCTGTGATTGGAATGAAGAACTCATTCTTCAATTCTATGCAACGCTGCATATCACAGGAAATTCTGAAGATGTGAACTCATGGGTGTTGGACTGGATGTTAGAAAATACTCACTACAAGGCACCAACAACTGAATTGCTTCGTGCCCTCCCACTCAGTCCTCCCCTTGAAGGTGCTCATTACATCTACAATGAACCTGAGCTTACAAATCATTACATGCAAGTGCTGATGAAGCCCTTGAATCCAGGGCAAGCCCCTCGAACCAAATTCCTCATCAAGGAATTACTGTATGTGCCACGGACTGTCTATCGCATTCTGACGAAGACAATGAGTCCTATCAAAGGCCATGACTCAAATGATGAAGAAGTCGTTGGCATCATGAAGAATATGCTTTCCAATATCATTCATGGCGTTCCCGTCAACTTCCATGATTTCTTCATGAGGACTCTGGTGGATATTGCTATGTCACCATTTGAGCTGAAGCCTTATGCACTGAGGGAGTCCTCAAATATCTCCCCCTCAAGCTTAAAGGACCAGCCCGACATTGGCTTAACAGCTTGCCAGCAGAGTCAATTGGGAGTTGGGAAGACCTGGAAGCCGCATTCCTCGATAACTTCCAAGGCACGTATGTGCGACCACCAGACGCTGATGACCTAAGCCACATAATTCAGCAGCCAGATGAATCGGCC
The DNA here is from genome assembly GCF_018294505.1 of Triticum aestivum. Lineage (NCBI taxonomy): Eukaryota > Viridiplantae > Streptophyta > Magnoliopsida > Poales > Poaceae > Triticum > Triticum aestivum. The sequence continues at coordinate 79,395,265 of NC_057801.1, read as the reverse complement.
AGACAATTCTGGACACGGTTCTTAACCAAGAAAAACCAAATCGTCGACTGTCCGGATACGGAGGCCCTTGCAGCCTTCAAGCATAATATCCGCGACGAGTGGCTTGCCCGGCACCTGGGACAGGAAAAGCCAAAATCCATGGCAGCCCTCACATCACTCATGACCCGCTTCTATGCGAGTGAGGACAGCTGGCTAGCACGCAGCAACAACCTCAGCAAAAATTCTGGCAGTCCGGATATCAAGGACCGTAATGGCAGGCCGCGTTGTAACAAAAACAAATGCCGCATTAACGGCGACAATAGTGAGGATACGGCAGTCAATTCCGGATTCAGAGGCTCTAAACCCGGTCAGCGGAAAAAGCCATTCAAAAGAACTATTCCGGGTCCGTCCAATTTGGACCGAATACTCAACCGCTCGTGCCAGATACACGGCACCCCCGAAAAGCCAGCTAACCACACCAACAGGGACTGTTGGGTATTCAAGCAGGCAGGCAAGTTAATTGCCGAAAACAATGACAAGGGGCTGCATAGTGATGACGAGGAAGAGACCCGACCGCCGAACAATAGAGGACAGAAGGGTTTCCCCCCACAGGTGCGGACGGTGAACATGATATACGCTATGCACATACCCAAAAGGGAGCGGAAGCGTGCACTCAGGGATGTATACACGATGGAGCCAGTTGCCCCGAAGTTTAATCCATGGTCCTCCTGCCCGATCACTTTTGACCGAAGGGACCACCCCACCAGCATCCGCCACGGCGGATTCGCCGCATTGGTCTTAGACCCAATCGTTGATGGATTTCACCTCACGAGAGTCCTGATGGACGGCGGCAGCAGCCTGAACCTGCTTTATCAGGATACAGTGCGCAAAATGGGCATAGACCCCTCAAGGATTAAACCTACCAAGACGACCTTTAAAGGCGTCATACCAGGTGTAGAAGCCAATTGTACAGGCTCAGTTACACTGGAAGTGGTCTTCGGATCCCCAGATAACTTCCGAAGCGAGGAGTTAATCTTCGACATAGTTCCGTTTCGCAGCGGCTATAATGCCCTGCTCGGACGTACCGCGTTTGCAAAGTTCAACGTGGTGCCACACTACGCATACCTCAAGCTCAAGATGCCAGGCCCTCGAGGAGTCATCACGGTCAACAGAAACACTGAACATTCTCTCCGCACGGAGGAACATACAGCGGCTCTCGCGACAGAAGTACAATGCAGCCTCTTAAGGCAATTCTCGAGTCCGGCCGTTAAGCGGCCGGACACAGCTAAGCGCGCCCGGAGTAACCTACAACAAGACCACCTGGCACGTTCCGAGCACGCGTAGCAGTGCGGCCCCAACCCCAGCCCCTGTAAAACGTCAAGACAGGTCCTTCGCGTACACCATTACGATCTGAAGATACCATGGGCATGGGGAAAGGGGCGCGACCACGATAGGCCCAGACTGCAGCTCAACCACACCAGGGGCTCTCAAGTGTGTCGTTCTTTTTTTTATTTTTCCTTTTTATTTTTTACCCACAGGACTCCGTTCGTCAGAGGCCCTATCCGGCAGTAGACCTGCCAAACTCACGATGCAACAACCAGGGAAGAAGAAAGGCTACAACGAATATCCAGGTGGTCTCCATTACAAGCATTAAATCTATTTTATGCACCATTCCACAGCCTACCCCTGGAGGGGGACATGTTTAACAGTCCCATCCCTTGCTTATCGCACCATTTGTATTGTTCTGCACTTACATCAGTTTTTCTTGAATAAGTAATGCAGGACCTTTTTGCTTCCAATTGCATTTCTCTTTTATACATATGTTCATTTGTGACATGTCGCATCCGTACATTTTGGTACGGCTAAATACACCAGGGGCTTATGTTTCCCGCATCATGGTGCGATAAGTCCGAACACTTTCACAAATGCGGCACCCCGAACTTATAGCATTATATGCATCGGCTCTGAATCATGTCTTGGGTCAATAGTTGGGTTTGCCCGGCTCCCATGTTTTGGTACCTTACGTTCCGTTGTATCGGCTAAGGTAGCACTGGGAGAACCACTGCGATTGCGCCCCGGTTGAGCTGGGCGAGCGCCTCAGTGGAGAAAGCTAAAACTGACCGTCATGATGAGGCGAGAGCTGGTCGCTGTTCGAGAGGTTTTTTGTGAGTCCTTAAAGACATATGCCGCTTAGAGCGAGGAGCTGAATTTGTCCGGCCCATGCGTGGATAGCGCCCCAAATTCGGCCTTCGAAGACTAGGGGCTTCGTCGAAATTTAAAATTATAGAATTCTATGGCTAAGTGAGAGTGTTCAAGCCTTATAAGTCCGGTTGCCTTGTTCGTTGTGTTGAGCGCCTCCCTAGATGGACCCAAATATGGGAACAAGAGTGCTCAAATTTATCCTGAACACCCCAGCACTCGTAGCATGGGGGCTGAAGCCGACGACTTGCCATCGGTAATATTTTAAATTAAAAAGCATTGCTTAGCGCAAATGAACTAAGTTTTCAGCACACAAGATAACAAAATGCAAGTCTACTCAAATATTACATCTTTGGAGCACTCACCCACAATAGTGCGGGCGCCCTTCAGCACACTCTTATAATACATCTCGGGCGTGCGATGCTCCTTGCCCTGCGGTGGCGGGTCTGTCACGAGCTTCTGGGCATCCATCTTGCCCCAGTGCACCTTTGCGCGGGCAAGGGCCCGACGGGCACCTTCAATACAGGCGGAGTGCTTGATGACTTCAACCCACGGGCATGCATCCACCAGCCGCCGCACCAGGCCGAAGTAGCTCCCAGGCATGGCCTCCTTAGGCCACAACCAAACTATGAGGCCCTTCATGGCCTGTTCGGCCGCCTTGTGGAGCTCGACCAGCTACTTCAGCTGGTCGCTAAGGGGCACCAGATGTCCGGCCTCAGCATACTGAGACCAGAAGACCTTCTCCGTCGAGCTCCCCTCCTCGGCCCGGTAGAACGCGGCAGCATCGGACACGCTGCGAGGAAGATCTGCGAACGCTCCTCGAGAGCTCCGAATTCGGGTAAGCAACAGGTAATTAACACTCACATGCTTACTTTGCATGAACAAATGCCTTACCCGCTGCTATTTTCTTCAACGCCTCGATTTCCTGGAGGGCCTTGTAGGCTTCGGACTTAGCGGCCTTGGCACTCTCAAGAGACGTTGCAAGCTCAGACTCTCGAGTCTTCGAGTCACGCTCCAGGCTCTCATGTTTTTTCACGAGATCCTGGAGCTCTTGCTGTACCTCCACCACCCGCGCCTCCTGCTTCTCTCGCTCGGTGCGCTCCGCGGCCGCATTGCGTTCGGCCACGGCCACTGCCTCTTTCAGGGTCGCCACCTCGTTAGTGGCCCCTGTAATACCCACGTTATCCTTGTCATTCTTTTTGCAACCAAAATCCTTTTCTGTAAGGTGCAATTTTAATAAGGTGTTACTCACCTTCCTTGTCCTCGAGCTGCTTCTTGGCACGGCCGAGCTCGTTCTCGGACCGCTCGAGGCTTTCCTTCAAAGTATTGACCTCCGCAGTCAGTGCGGTAGAGGTCAGCAGCGCAGCCTGCAATCCCATATTGACATATTTTTTATGACTCCTACGTATATCTTCTTATGATCCTCAGTCCGGCTTTTCTTTCCGAACACCGAACCGAGCATCAGGGGCTACTGTCTATGCGATACTATTTTACATATATCAAAATTCTTACCTCAAAGCCTGTTAGAAGGCTGCTGCAGGCTTCGGTCAGCCCGCTCTTGGTGAGCTGCACCTTCTGAATCACCGCACTCATAACAGTGCGGTGTTCCTCTTCAATGGAGGCGCCATTAAGCGCCTCCAGCAAGCTATCCGGCGCCTCCGGTTGGATGGAGGCTGCCGGCGTCACGGTCTTGCCCTTCTTACAAAGGGGCCGCCCGCTGGACTCCGGAGCCACTATGGGATCCGGAGCCGAGTCCGGTACAAAGTCCGGGAGGTTGTCCTGCGACACCTCCGGGGCCTCCCCCTCCTGGTGGGTCCCTTCCCGGGATCCCACCTCAGCATCGTCCGTGTCACGGGGGTGGAGGCGGTCGGAAGAGATTCCATATCCGACGCACCTAAGGACCCACTCAACGAAGCGGGAAGATCGTCCTTGGGAGGACTGCAGGGTTGTATGCGGCATTAGAAAGACATTGTGTGGCCAAAACTAAAAACCATGAAGTTATTCGGGAGTCCGGATACTCACGATCTCGCCAGGGGCTTGGCCCTTGGAGGCCAGTCCTCGTCATCGTCACTGGCGTTAGCAAAGCAGTCCGGGGGAAGAGTTTTTCCCTTCTTGGACCCTTCGGCCTCCCTCGTTGGGGAGGCCTTCCTTTTCTTCTCTCCCCCCACTGGGGGAGAGGCTTTCTTCTTCTCCTCCTCACCTTGGTGAGAGGAGTCGGCCTCGGAGTCGTCATCCGATAGCACCTGAAAACGGGAACTCTTCCGAGTCCCCGTGGCCTTCTTCTTGGCCTTCTTCTCCGGCACCACATGGGGTGCCGGAGCCAGCAGCCCCGTTAGGCGGGCGTCCACTGGGTCCTCTGGCAATGGGGCCGGACAGATAGTCCGCTCGGCCTTCGCCAGCCAGTCTTGTCAAAGGAAAGGGAGTTTAGATCCCGCATAGAGTCAAACCATGGAAAACAAGCGTCCCATAAAGGACAAAATCGCTTACCTCGTCAGCCGAACGCTGCGAGCTGAATCCGCGATCTTCGGTAGTGGATGCGGGAGCCTCGGCGCCCTTAAACAGCACCTTCCAGACATCTTCATACGTAGTGTCGAAGAGCCCGCTCAAAGTCTGGTGCTGCGCCGGATCGAACTCCCACATGTTGAAGCCCCGTCGTTGGCACGGGAGGATCCGGCGATTGAGCATGACCTGGACCACGTTGACAAGCTTGAGCTTCTTGTCCACCAGCTTTTGGACGCAGGCTTGGAGTCCGATCAGCTCCTCCGAATCACCCCAAGTCCGGTCGCTCTCTTTCCAGGAGGTGAGCCGTGTGAGGATGCCAGATCTGAATTCGGGGGCCGCTGCCCATTCAGGGTCATGCGGCTCGGTGATGTAGAACCACCCCGATTGCCACCCCTTAATGGTTTCCACGAAAGTGCCCTCCAGCCGAGTAACGTGGGACATCCTGCCCACCACGGCGCCTCTGCACTCCGCTTGGCTGCCCTTCACAACCTTCGGCTTGACACTGAAGGTCGTGAGCCACAAGCCGAAGTGGGGCTGGATGCAGAGGAAGGCCTCACACATGCGCCGAGATGTTGAGGATGAGATTCGGGGCCAGATCGTGGAAATCCAGGCCGTAGTAGAACATGAGCCCCCGGACAAAGGATGGAGTGGGAAGCCCAGTCCGCGGAGGAAATGGGGAAGAAATACTACCCTCTCATGGGGCCTGGGGGTGGGGATGAGCTCTCCCTCGTTGGGGAGCCGGTGCGCGATGTTGCTGGACAAATATCCGGCGTTGCGCAGCTTCTGGATCTGCCCCTTCGTGATGGAGGAGGCCATCCACTTGCCTCCTGCTCCGGACATAGTTGGAGAAGGTTGAGGTGAGAAGTGCGGACTTGGGTGCTGGAGCTCGAGTTCGCGGGGTTGGATAAGCCAAGGAGGAAGAAGGCGCAGGTAAAAGGGTTGGATCTTTATCCCCTTATATGGGCGGACAAAAACATGTGTCCCCACCGGCCTGATAAAACTCGCTTATCCCCCAAGCGCCGCAATCAATGGCGCGGTAGGGTTACCCACGTCCGTATTGATGGGAATCCCGGAATAAGGGGAACACGATCTCTGCTTCGACAAGACGTGCCAAGGAAACCGCTTCGCTAAACGCGCTGAGGTGGTACAATAAAAATGATTCTAGTAAAGGCTTGGTAGTGGTGTGACGTCACGCCACAAAATACGTCAGCAGATTGAACTTGTGTAATATTATTCTCTCTACGGTGGTGCATGGAATTTATTTTTGCAGAGCCGGACACTATCCTGGTGTTCGCAATCTTCGGAGGAGGAACCCGCCTTGCAATGCCGAAGACAATATGCGCGCCGTACTCGTCGTCATTGAAGCCTGGTTCAGGGGCTAATGAGGGAGTCCTTGACTAGGGGGTGTCCAGATAGCCTAACTATCATCATCGGCCGGACTCCAAGACTATGAAGATACAAGATTGAAGACTTCGTCCCATGTCCGGATGGGACTTTCCTTGGCGTGGAAGGCAAGCTTGGCGATACGGATATGTAGATCTCCTACCATTGTAACCGACTCTGTGTAACCCTAGCCCTCTTCGGTGTCTATATAAATCAGATGGCTTTAGTCCATAGGCAAACAACAATCATACCATAGGCTAGATTCTAGGGTTTAGCCTCCTTGATCTCGTGGTAGATCCACTCTTGTAACAGACATCATCAATATTAATCGAGCAGGACGTAGGGTTTTACCTCCATCAAGAGGGCCCAAACCTGGGTAAAACATCGTGTCCCTTGTCTCCTGTTACCATCCGCCTAGACGCACAGTTCGGGACCCCCTACCCGAGATCCGCCGGTTTTGACACCGACATGCACCATGGATTATGAGGTTCATCAGGACAAGGTCTTAACTCGATGAAGGCATTCGTCCATTGGATGGTCAATTTTGCAAGGCTGCATCCTACTCCACCAATGATGACTCTGCCACACATGACTCTGCCGCCAACACCTCTGTCAAGCAAATTCCTCAAGCCACAGCACCCAGGGTGATGACTGATTGTGAGTTACTCCTCAGTCTTCATCAGAAAGTTGATCGCAATCATAAATGGGTCAAGCGTCAGTTTGGTTCAATTCTTCACAACATGACCTCAACACACAATGCAGTGAAGAAAAACCACTACTACCTCCATGAAACCTTCAACCGTACCTGGGCTGTTCTATCTCATGTCTACAGTGTAGAAGATCTGAAGAGAATGGGTCTCAAGGAAGAATTTGACCGGTCTGCACCTCCACCAAAGAAATTCAAGAAGGTCAAGGTTCCTTCCTTGGTGGCCAGCTCCTATTCTTCATCACGCGACACTGATAAAAATGAAGACTTGGACGACGCTGCGGCAGGCCCTACTATGACAACCGACCCCAACAACGCTGATGCTCCTCCATCAACTTGATATTCTTCAGGGGCGTTAGTCCTCAGTTTCGACCCTTTTGGTAATTCCATGACAAAGGGGGAGAAATCTGAGTTAGTCTTCAAGCGGGTCTATTATATGGGTGTTTTTTTTGCTAAGTTACAACTCTCGCTCTTCTGAAACCTTTATTGGATCGAGTTGTAATCTTAAACCCGATGTTGCTCTGATACTTTTGATGCACTATGCTCTGATACTTTTGATGCGTTATTCTGCATGCTTGTTCCTCGTTAATATTATTGCACGCATGCTGAATTTCTTCAGGCACCATATTTCATCATGCATTTCAAATTCTTCATATTATATGTCAAATGCATGTATGAATTACAAGATATAGGGGGAGATCTCCATGATTCAACTCTTCAAGTGTGCATTGCTTCAAAAGCAAATTCCTCACTATGCACATCTTCAGGGGGAGTTCTTCTATATCTTGCAATCAAATTCCTCAATATCAGTACTTACACTTCATATGTTTATCCCCGTTGAAAACTTAACCTATATTGTCATCAATCACCAAAAAGGGGGAGATTGTAAGTGCATCTAGTGCCCCTTAGTGATTTTGATGTATTGAAGACTTATAGGTTAAGGGACTAATGTGTTTATGAGTGTACACAGGTCTATAAGTCTATGAGGAGTTTGATATTTACAGAGAAAGTCGACCCCTAAAAATGAATATCTTCGACTGAAGATTTTGGTATTCCTGAAGACTTTCATGAAGACTTTGAATGTGAAGAAATTGGTGTGTCCGTGAAGACTTGATATTCATGCAAGGAATATGAGGCTTGAAGAATTTCGTTTTCATAGTTTTGTTTTTCTCTTTCTTGAGTCATAGGAAACACCTTACTGTTAAAGGGGGTCGAGGAAATACTAAGGAAAATTTTCCATGTGATGCTCAACACAAAATCCTACACCTACCAATCCCACCGAGTGAAGCCATTGGAAATCTCATACAGTTCAGTCAATTTCTTCAGTGACATAGACGAAGTTCTTGTGGTCCCTGAGGAATTTGTTCTGACTGAGGAGTTAGGAATTCGCCAGTGCGGATTGCCTACACAGTGAGGAACATGATAGCCCTGAGGAATTTGAGAGTCAAAATTCTGACCGTTGCTCTGCTGCGCGCCAGCTGTCCCAAAATATCTTATCCACCTAACGGTCATATCATCGAAGGGCATTTATGTCTTATGATGTCGGGCTGCTCCCTAGGCTATAAATAGCCGCCCCCTACAACCACTAGCTGGTTGGCTGCTCTAAGAGAAACTGACACTTGTCATTTGAGAGCAACCCATCCTCCGAGGACTTTGAGCAAAAATCATCGAGTGAGGAAAAACCCAAACCCAAACACCTACAAACCCAAAGTGATTGAGCATCACTGAAGAGATTGATCCTGCGTGGATCCGACGCTTGTTACCTTTTAAGACTGTGCTTCTTCCAGACGGTTAGGCGTCATGGTCTAGAGCATCCAAGAGGAATTGTGGATCGCCGAGTGACCGAAGTTTGTGAAGGTTTGGAAGTCGCCTGAAGACTTACCACGAGTGATTGGACGAGGTCTGTGTGACCTTAGTTCAAGGAGAATACGGTGAGGACTTGGTGTCTTGAGCTGCGTGCTCAGCGACTGGTTGTCCGGGACTGTGTGTCCTCGAGTTTAAATACTCAGCCGCTCCAACCAGACGTACAACTGAGACATCAGTTGGAACTGGTCTACCAAATCGTTGTCTTCACCAACCTCACTGGTTCTATTTCCTCAACTCTTTCATTTCTTCATTACTGTGTTGAGTGATTGTTCATATCTGTGTATAAAGACTTTGACTAACGACTTTCTCAATTTCCTCAGTTCAATTTCTTCAGTCTATTTGTCTTCATCTTGTGTTATCCCATGTTTACGCTTTCTGTACTCTGTGTTTGTCTTCATTTCATCATGATGACTATGTGTGTATTCTGTCATGCTTACTTCTGAGTACTTATTCTGCTGCAAGTAGTTCTTCACTAAGGAATTTCCTCACCGGCAAATTCCTCAGTGAAGAATTTATAAAAATCGCCTATTCACCCCCCCTCTAGTCGATATAACGCACTTTCATATACACAATATTCAAGACCATGTTCTTAGTTCAGACATCATATCGAATGCCCTCTGTTTAGCATATAAATCACACATGTGAATTAAATGATGCGATCCTGATTACTTAGATAACATGTAGGTGAATTATGTCATGCGATCCTGTTTAGTTATTCATCATATCTTTGAATTATGTTATGCTATGCTATCCAGTTTAGATAGACATCATATATGTGAAATTATGTCATGGTATCCGTTTTAGTTAAACAATATACATGTCAACTATTTCATGCCCTCTTTGTTCCACACTATCTATTGCATCTGTCTCTCATGCAATGTCTGTACATTCAACTATGTTTCCTGTTTATCAGTCATTTGAATTGGAGCGGGTGATGCCAGTATCTAGCGGAATAAAAACACGGTCTTCAAATAATACATCAAATTTTCCCATTTTTCTCTATAGAGAAGGACTGATTTGGAAACTCAGAATGAGATAACCTGTGCTAATACCTCTGCTATCTTCAAGAATGCTTGGTGGCAGTATCGGAATTACCTAAAGAAAACATACTTCACCGGCAAAGAAACTCATCAAATTCCCTTACGTTCTCTTGAGACACATTTACTGGACGAGACTGGGAACGCCTTGTTCTGTACTGGTCCCGAACCAAGAATGTGGTAAGGTCTATGAGCTCATTTTCTATTTTTAAGTATTATATTCTTGTGTCTTACTGTACTCTGTTCACGTAGAACAAGTGCCTAAACCTGAAGAACAACTATTCTAATTTAAGATTCCATTGCTATCATAGTTCAAAAAAGCGCTAGGCGTTAATTGTGCATTTTGCCACCGCCTTGCGCTTTACTGACCAAAGTGCATGCTTATGTGTAGTTATGCATAGATTAAGCGTAGTTATGCGCAATGCGTTTTGCCAATGCCTAGAGCCTAGGCGCGCTTAAGCGCTCGCTTAGGAGCGCCTTTTTTAACTATGATTGCTCTGCTCTTGTATCACTGTATTTACTGATACAAACTTACGTTTAAATTGAAGGATCCAATCAAAACTCCAATGGCATAGCAAGTATGTTCACGCATGTTTCTTTAACAGGTTTGCTCTTATCAATAGCTCTTTTGAATTCAATTTCAATTGTGTATACAGTTGACTTTCATATCATGCACATTACTAGCATCACAACAGAGCCAATAGTGTTGTTGTACATGTAGACCCGTGGTACCCATCTGAAATCTTGTTGTGCCATGTAGTTTCCCACGCTTTGTATTATTTCACTGCTGCTTTGTCTTGAACTGATATGATTTGAACCGTGTCTCTATTTTGATTTGGCAAGACAATGCAGTGACCATAGGACATAGATATATGTTTGTTTGATGCTTTTATTATGTACTAGTACTTCGCAATAGAATACTTGGTAGTTTAATCCTGTCCACCTTACTAATGAACTGGTTCACCGAAATGAGTTTCATATACTAGTACATGCTAAACTTGTTATGTGTCTGCTTGTTTCTTCTTTTAGAATGCTGACAGAATATTGGGGAAGAGTGCCTTATTAAGCAATGGTAAAGGAAGTAATGCAGATAAGGTTCAGGATAGTGACACATCCTTGGTGGTCTCCAAAAAAGCTGATAAAACAGCTAAGGAAGACTATCTTGAAGATAGCGAGACAACCCCAAAGTCCTGTCTTGGTTTACTGTTCAAGTTACTGGCCACTACCGCTTGCACAAGCTATTCAAACTCACTGTCTGAATCAGTTCGGTTTCTTGAGTCTCAACTACAAGCTGAAAGACATCGACCAGTTGTGCTGCGACAAGAAGCGGAAGGACTGCGGAAGTCCCTGGAGCATTCAGATGCATACTTTCTAGTGCAAGAGCAAGCGTTGGAGGATTTTAGCGCCAAACAGGACAAAGCTAATCAGCTTGCTAAGCTTATTGCCAGCATGGTGGATACCCAGGATAACGTTTCTTGAGCTCTTCTGAAGTTGTTTCAGTTATGCTCTTGTTTTGCTGCCGCGTTTATTTGCACTGGTGGCCAATTTTGATGGCCAGTGTATGTAATATGCTGCTTTGTTCCCTATATTTACACTGGTGGCGAACTTTGATGCCCAGTGGATGTAATATGTGTAATAGCGGTAATAGGCTAGCCTTAATTGCTTTCTTATTTATTTCCTTATTGTCTTGTTTAGTTGTTTGCTTGTAGTCACCGCAGTTCTTTTTCTGTGTTTTTCTAGTGGTCACAATAGCCTATTTTTGGTAACTAGGCCAAAATAATCATGGCAACACACAGACTGTTGTAACCATGGGCCTCCTCCAGGACGTATGATCCATGGGCCTTCTTTCGGCCGTAGGATCCATTGGCCTTCTATACGGGCCGTAGGATCCATTGGCCTTCTATACGGGCCTTAGGGTCCATGGGCCTTCTACGGGCCGTAGGGTCCATGGGCCTTCTACGGGCCATACGACCCATGGGCCTTCTACGGGCCGTAGACCCATGGGCTTCATACATGCCGTAGATCCATGGGCCTTCTACGGGGCGTATCATCATTTCGCCAATCATGGGCCGTACAATTCGTGGACCATAATGGGCCGTTAATAGACCGTATTTGATAACTCTATGAAATTAGCCCAACGGGTTTTTTTTACATGAAAACGGCCCAATGTACTAACGGTCCGCAAACGGGCCGACTATAACGACGGGCTGAATTTGGCCCACAAGCAGAAAATGACAGTAACGGGCCGTATGTAATCGAATGCTGCAAATGAGCCCAAGAATCAATGGGCCCTGAGAAGGCCGAAAGATAACTTGGGCTGGAAACGGCCCAATAGAATAACGGGCCGTTAATGGGTATAAAGTGATACACTGTTCATTACGGGCCAGTTTCACCACGGGCCGTTAATGGCCCAAGAGTAACAAAGGGCCTCATATGGGCCGAAAGAAGTCATGGGCCACACATGGGCCGGAAGTTAAAACGGGATGGAATCATATTGGACGGCCCAGATGACGCTACTGGGCCTAATTCAGATAGGGCGTAACGGGCCCTGGGTTAGCAGGTTGTAAATGGGCTATATGCGAACATGCCATTAACAGGCTTTCCGTGGGCCGGCCCGCCACCTTTTGACCAAGTCAAATGGGCCGGCCTTTTCAAAGGAATGGGCCTCTGTTGGGCCGTGCCACGTGTCGCCGTACCATAGGCGCCTTCGGTCCAATGAGCGGATGACATCTGTCCCAACGGTGAGCCGACACGTGTTTCCTCCAGCCAATGATGATTTTACACGTGGAAAATCCCCATTGGTCGGGGCTGTTAACGGGTTATCGGATCCAAAACCCGACCCAATAGCTTAACGGTGTTCCGTTACAGTGGATGCCACGTGTCGGTCACCCTTCACGAAAGCACTTCTGTGACGCGCGATTTATCATCATGGAAGTGGACACTTCCATGATGATAATTTTGGTAATGTCATGGAACACTTCTACGACAGCACAGGTATGACTATCTTGATTCTGTCATAAAATCGTCATGGATGTACATGCATGACAAAAAACGCGACCTAATGTGAGAAACACGTATCATCACAGAAGTGTACTTTTTTTGTAGTGTCCGAAAGAAACCAATGGTGATGAGGCAATGGAGGACAACCCCTCGAGGAAGAAAGCAAAGCATGGGCGTCATCGGCGCCGCTCCAAGCCCCGCCACAGCAATACCGGCACAGGAGACGAAAACAATCCGGATGGTGCCAAAGATGAATACAACCCCGATCAGCCTGCCTTCGAGCAGGCCGAACAGGAAGACGGGCAGGTCAACCCATACGAACAGGCGACGGACGGATACCCAGAGGAGGACAACTACGTGCCCCACTCCGAAGACGAGATTAGCCTCGGTGACGACGAATTCGGCGTGCTTGAGAACCCCGTAGAGCAGGAGCGCTTCAAGCGCCGGCTTATGGCCACTGCGAGGAGCCTGAAAAAGAAGCAGCAGCAGCTCCAAGCTGATCAAGACCTGCTCACAGACAGATGGACTGAAGTCCTGGCAGCCGAGGAATATGGACTCGAGCGCCACACCAAAGGTTATCCAAAGCACAAGTGGCTACCTCAACTCGAGGAGGAGCCTATACTACCAGCATAGGATGAGGTTGACCGGCCACCTCATGGCCGGGATAAAATGGTGTGTTAGCCCGAATACCAGCCAGCACCCCCACGCCAATACACTACGGTCCAGGGCAATATGCGGGAAACACGAGGCAGCATCCACAAACCTCTATGCAACAGTTATAAGTGTCACAAAAATAATGATGACGACCAAGACAAGGGAGCTAGTGCCGAATTCAGCGGCCCCCAGTCTGGTCAATGGAAAAAGAACATCTCAAACCCATCCGGCCCGAGCAGCATACTCGACGAACCATGTCAAATTCATGGTACCCCTAGAATGGCGGCCAAGCATACCAGTAGAGAATGCCGGATCCTCAAAACAAAACGGCCGGTCGTGCGCCAGAAATAATGAAAGGAAGTCTCAAACAATGAGAGGCCCACCAAACATGGTGAGGTCAAAGGAAGATCCTCCGATCATCTCCGATCACATCGACCGTCCGGGCAACATCAACCATAGCAATTTAATTGCACTTACCATTGACCCAATAGTTTGTGTGTTCCATTAATAACATCTTCTAACAGATGTCATCCCAGGTGCAAAGGCCATGTTTTACAGGCCAACCACCCTGGAGGTTGTCTTCGGATCACCAAACAAATACCATGCCAAAGAATAAGTCTTCGGCATTATCCCCTTACACAGTAACTACCATATACTATCGGGACGAACCGCGTTGGCTAGACTCAACGGGGTACAACATCAGGCCAAACCCACGTGACATAGTCACAATTATGGGCAAGGCCAAACTCCACCCTTAGAGTGGAAATTATACCGCGGCTGGGATAGCGAGTTGTGCCCGTTTATCGAATTTCGATTCGGCAGCCAACTACCCGGACACCAACTGAGGAGTCCGAGCTACTTTACGGCATGATAGCCTGGCTCGACCAGGCTCCGATCAGGCACCCGCGGTTCAACCACCATATGACATGCAACTGCCTCTAAGCATTTGTCTTTATAGACTGACTTTTGCGCAGAACTGGACTGGTGACATGGAATCAGCTCGGACGCACAAGGCGGGAACACATAAGTACCCCCCCCCCAAGGAGACAGTCCGAATACTTTTCGGATCTGCACACAGCCTCCTCCAGTCCGACCACGACAGGTTCCGCCAGCACACCACTTTTCATAAGCATAAACAGTACTACATAGACATGTCACTCTACTACAATACATAGACTTATATAACACTTACCGGCCATCGTTCCTCATTGACACTCTTTCGTCATAACGGCACCCGCACATAGTGTCATGCCCCACTATGCCAGGGGCTTCACAGTACTCATAATATGGCAACAAAGTCCGGCCACCTTCTCGGCCGCTTGGCACCCCGAACTTATAGCACTATATGGATCAGCTCCGAATCATGTCTTGGATCATTAGTTGGGTTTGCCCGGCTCCCATGTTTTGGTACCTTACGTTCCGCTCCATCGTTTAAGGTTGCGCAGGGAGAACAACTGCGATTGTGTCCCGGTTGTTCCGGACGAGCACTTCAGTAGAGAAAGCCGAAAATTGACTGTCATGATACAGCGAGAGCTGATCAGCTGTTCGAGAGGTTGTAAAATCTTTAAAGATTTATTCTGCATAATGCCATAACAAAGTGCGACGGATCGGTCTTCCGATTAGGCGCCTTTAGAGCCCCTCGTACGGTCTTCCAAACACCAGGGGCTGCGCCCACCATACTCAAATTCCTATGGCTAAGTGAGAGTGATAAAGCCCTATAGTCTGATTGCCTAGTTCGCGGTGATGAACACCTCCTCCAAGGACTCAAAAATGGGATAATGAGTGTTCAGGTATGTCCCGAACACCCCCATACTTTTTACGTGGGGGCAGAAGCCGACGACTGGCCAACTCTCATGATTTATATATACTAAACGTCCGCACGGGAAGAAAAAACGTTCATATAACAGGCAATAAACAATAACAGTGCCAGTATCCCGCATTACGAAGGACAGCATGACTGCCTTCAGGGAAATATAGTGTCTTTCGTACACTATTCCGCCACAAGGGGGGCTCCTTTCAGGACACCTTCATAGTATAATTCAGGCTTGCAATGCTCCTTACCCTCCAGCGGTCCCTCGGTCATCAACTTTTCAACATCAAGCTTCCCCCAGTGCACCTTCACATGGGCAAACGCCATGCGCGCACCCTCTATAGAGACCGATCGCTTTATGACATCGAGCCGAGGGCAAGCACCAACAATCCGCTTCATGAGTCCAAAGTAGCTGCTTGGAATTGGCTCAGCGGGCCACAGCCGGACAACTAAGTCCTTCATGGCTAGTTCGGCCACCTGGTGCAGTTCGACCAGCTGCTTCAGCTGATCGATAAAGGGAACCGGATAATTCAGCGCCAAATACTGCGACCAGAAATGCTTCTCCGCAGACTTCTTCTCCTCAGCTCGGTAGAATAGGGCAGCATCAGATATGCTGCATGGCAGGTCCGCAAATGCCCCTGGAGAAATAAGAATTCAGCTTGTCGCTTAGAGTTCCTCCCATTACTATGTAAAAATTGCTTTGATTACAAAAACCTTACCAGCCGCAACCCTCCGTGCCTCCTGAATGTCCTTCGGAGCACCTCAGGCTTCTTCCCGAGCATCATCTGCGGCTTGGAGAGCTTGGGCGAGTTCAAATTCTTTCCCTACTAGACTCTGCTCCAAGGTCTCGCTTTTCTTCACGGCCTCCTGGAGCTCTCGCTCAGCTTCAATGACCCTGGCCTCGCGCTTCTCGCGAAGAGCCTGCTCGGCGGCGGCCTTCTTGTCGGCTTTGGCCACATCCTTCTTCAGTGCCTCAATTTCGGCACTCGCTCCTAGAGCATATAGTACAAATATTTTCATCAGGCACAACTACTAATTAGTGCTCAACTTAGCAAAAAGGTTTCGACATACCTTGCTTGTCCTCCAACTTCTTCTTAACGTGGCCAAGTTCTTCTTCGGCCCGTTCCAGACTCTGCTTTACTCCGGACACCTCCACATTATCAGAGGCGGTCGTCACTATCGATGCATGTTTTCAAACAAAGGGATATATGTCATTAACTGAGTCTCCCGCGGAGCGGAAATTTGATCCCCTGTCCGGCTCTCTTTCTCTTTCACCGGACAGTGCATCAGGGGCTACTACTCATACTATGACAATCTTCCAAAGGTTTCTAAAAACATACCTCAAAGCCTTTTATAAGGCTAAGGCAAGATTCATTCAGTCCACTCTCAGCGGACTGAATCTTTTCAATCACCGCACCCATGAGGGCGCGATGTTCATCGATGATGGACGCACTCTTTAGCGTTGTCGATAGACCGCCTGGCAACTTTGCTTGGACAGAGGTTGCTGGCGGAGCGGGCTTGCCTCCCTCCGTCAAAGGGGGCTGCTCGCCCGATCCTGGAGCTTTGAAGGTCTCCAGGATTGTGTCCAGCTGCGGGCCAAATCTAAGATCGCCCCTGCCGTCGACGTTCATGGGAACCGTTGCTCCCTTGTATCCGGCCCCAAAGATATGCCCTCCCTGGTCCGGGTCCCGCTGAGATGACACCTCAGTGTCGCGCCTAGGCTTCGGGGAAGGGGCCTCTGGAGGCGTCTCACTCTCCAGGGCATCTGAGCTCAGCAAATCCTCCGAGGATGACTGTTCGGCGCGAGACCTTGCTGGACTGCACAAAGTATGGCAACAGTTAAACTACTGCTCCCTAGTAACCCCGGGCACGTAGGCGTGTTCAGATTTCTTGTACTCACGATTTTACCAGGGGCTGGGCCTGGGATCCCACTCCGGGCTGCTATTGGCAGCCGTGGTGGACGCCTCCGGGAGGGAACCTTTCCCCTCTTTGGCGATTCGGCCTCCAAGGATGAGGAAGCCATCCTTTTCTTCCCTCCCCCCGTGGAGGTCTCATATTCTTCCTCCTCCTCGTCTTCGGAGGAAGGATGGGCGCTGGAGTCTTCGGATTTCGTGTCCGAAGCGTCGCGGCGACGGAGGCCGCTCCCGGTCTCCTTGACCTTCTTGGAGGCCTCTTTCCTCGGCGCCTTGTAAGGCGCTGGGACCAGCATCTTCGTCAGAAGAGGTCCCGCCGGTTCCTCCGGCAGCGGGGCCGGACAGTGAATCCGCCCCACCTTCTTCGTCCATTCCTAGGATAATTGCAGAAAGCACGATAAGGCGTCTTCCTCAGGATACGCCAGCTAAACATGGATAGACAAAACATAAGCAATGACTCACTGGACTTGCGAAGCGGGACAGTTGATACCCACGGTCCTCGGCGGAGCCCGGCCATGGTTTGCCGGACTTGAAGAGCACCCTCCAGATGTCCTTATGTGAGGAGTCGTAGAGCTCCCGTAGGGTCCGGTGCTCGGCTGGGTTGTATTCCCACAAATTGCAGGCTCGGTGCTGGCAAGGGAGAACCAGACGAACTAACATCACCTAGACTACATTGACGAGTCTGACATTCTTATGTACCACGCTCTGAACACGTGTTTGGAGCACTGACAGCTCATCGGATGAGGACCAGTTCAGGCCCTTCTTGGGCTAGGTCGTGAGCCGCAGTGGGGCTCCGGATCTGAATTCAGGACCAGCGGCCCACTTTTTACCGCGCAGCTCGGTGATATAGAACCACTGCTGCTGCCACTCCTTGACGGAATCATTGAAGGTGCCCGTCGGCCATGTGACCTTGGGCATCTTGCTCACCATGGCGCCGCTGCATTCAGCATGCTCGCCGTTAACCACCTTGGGCTTCACATTGAAGATCTTCAGCCATAAGCCGAAGTGGGGCGAAATACGGAGAAAGGCCTCACAAACGATGATAAACGTCGAGATGTTAAGGAAAGAACAAACGAGTGAAGGGGAAACCAGAGCCCGCGGACAAAATGAGGAAGAAACACGACCCTCTCGTGGGGCTCCGGATTGGGGACGATCTGTCCCGCTGTCGGAAGACGATGGCCGATTTTCTTGGCCAGGTACCCGGCCTCTCGGAGTTTTCTGATATCCTTCTCCCAGATGGTAGAGGCCATCCATTTGCCTCCTGCTCCGGATCCGGACATCCTCGGAGAACCTTTTTTCGGTGGAGGAGATGAGTGCTTGGGCGCTAGGGCATGAGCGAAGGGGAATGGACGAGCGGAAGGGAAAGGCGTGGGTAAGGAGGAACAGGCCCTATCTCTTTATAGAGGCAATAAAAACTTTTGCGCCTCCCCACTTGCCTGGTGGATCCCACTCGTTCCCCACTCGCCTTTATTGGCGGTGCGATTGGGCTGCCCGAGCCCGTATTGATGAAATCCCCATGATACAGGGAACACGATCTCTGCTTTGATAGGACGTGCCCGGGAAACCGCCTCGCAATTTGTGCGATGGTTGGCTGTGGAAGGGCGCGTCAATAATGACTTGACCATGATACCATGTCATGTTATCTAAAGATGTCAGCAGGTTGCATTTGTGGAATATCATTATCTCCATGATGGCATGTGAGAGTCGTCTTGCAGATCCGAACACGATCAAAGTGTTCGGTAATTATTTTGGAGTATTCGGAGATGGAACCCGCCTTGCAATGCCGAAGACAAACTGCACGCCGGACTCATCATCATTGAAGCTTGGTTCAGGGGCTACTGAGGGAGTCCTGGATTAGGGGGTATCCGGACAGCCATACTATATACTTTGGCCGGACTATTGGACCGTGAAGATACAAGACTCAAGACTTCGTCCCGTGTCCGAATGGGACTCTCCTTTGCGTGGAAGACAAGCTGGGTGATCCGGATATTAGATTTCCTTCTTTGTAACCGACTCTATGTAAACCCTAACCCCCACCGGTGTCTATATAAACCAGAGGGTTTAGTCCTTCGAGGGACAATCATAATCATCATAGGCTAGCTTCTAGGGTTTAGCCTCTACGATCTCGTGGTAGATCAACTCTTGTAATACTCATATCATCAAGATAAATCAAGCAGGGAGTAGGGTTTTACCTCCATAGAGAGGGCCTGAACCTTGGTAAAACATCGTGTCCCTTGCCTCCTGTTACCATTAGCCTTAGACGCACAGATCGGGACCCCCTACCCGAGATCCGCCGATTTTGACACCGACAGTGCAAATATATCCAAGATATGTGATTATCATCATAAGAGAAATATCAAGGATAAGTCATAGGCTCATGTATTGCATGTATCCCAATGGAGTTCCTACTCAAAGTTTGAGGCATCAATGATGTCCAATTCACCTTCAACCTACAAAACACTTTCTCATCAAGTGGTTTAGTGAATATATCCGCCAATTGCTTGTCAGTGTGAACATGCTTAAGGTTAATATCACACTTAGCAACATGATCTCGAATAAAATGATGACGAACTTCAATGTGCTTAGTTCGAGAGTGTTGCACGGGATTGTGAGCAATCTTAATAGCACTTTCATTGTCACAAAGCAAAGGAACATGTTTCACATATATCCCATAATCTTTAAGAGTTTGGGTCATCCAAAGTAATTGAGCACAACATGAACCAGCGGCGATATATTCCGCTTCGGCGGTGGATAAGGATACCGAGTTTTGTTTCTTGGAGGACTAAGACACAAGAGATCTACCAAGAAATTGAAAAGTACCCGAAGTGGACTTTCTATCAACGTTGTCTCCGGCATAGTCCAAATCGGAGTACCCAACAAGATTAAAAGAGGCCCTCTTTGGATACAAAATGCCAAAGTTTGGTGTATGAATCAAGTATCTCAGTATCCTTTTCACGGCCTTAAGATGACCCGCTTTAGGGGCCGCTTGATATTGTGCACAAATGCACACAGTTAGACTGATATCGGGACGAGAGGCACATAGATACAATAATGAACCAATCATACAACGATAAACCTTTTGATCAACGGTTTCACCATCTTTGGTCAAGTCAAGATGTCCACTAGTAGGTATATTGGGGAAGCAACTTGGGGAAGGCTAGAGATCAGGATTCATATAGTTGGATTGGAATATCTTGGTCTCAACAAATGAGTAGGTGGCTCTCTCTCAAAAAATGGGTAATGGAAGTGTAGGCACAATCTGATGGCTTCCCCCACGAATGAGGAGAGGCTGGAGGGGTATATATAGCCTCCACACAAAATCTAACAGTTACACACATTAAACCAAACTCGGTGGGACCAAATCAAAAAACTCGGTTGGACCGATTCAGTGCATATGAGACCGTTAGGCAATTTCGGTGGGACCGACATGGTCAACTCGGTGGGACCGATGTGCAAGGGTTAGGGTAAAACTTCATCCCGGTTTGACCGATTACACAACTCGGTGGGACCAATTTGGTAATAAGTAAAACAGAGAGTTGGTTAGGCAAACTCGGTGTGACCGATTACATATTCTCGGTGTGACCAAAAATATTGCAATAGACAACAGAGAGTTTCCAAGTTCATCTCGGTGAGACCGAGATCCCATCGGTGTGACCGAACTGATTAGGGTTTTTGGCAGTGGCTTTGACAAATGAACTCAGTGGCGCCGGATGGATCAAATCGGTGGGGCCGAGTTTGACTTTTGGTTTGAGACATATGTGGATATGAGAAAGTGGCTGAGGGCTTTGGAGCATATCACTAAGAATTTTGAGCAAGCAAGCCATTAAGCAACACCTCATCCCCTTTTAATAGTATTGGCTTTCCTATAGACTCAATGTGATCTTGGATCACTAAAATAGAAAATGTAGAGTCTTGGACTTTGAAGTTTGAGCCAATCTTTTGTCCTTAGCATTTTGAAGGGGTTCCACATCCTTTTGTCCATGCCACTCCGCTGTTGGGCTTATATGAAATATACTAGATGAAAGTATTACTCCAACAAGAGATATGTTGACATTAATTACCAAAATCACCCAGGGAGCACTTGTGCTTTCAATCTCCCCCTTTTTGAAAATTGATGACAACATACATCAAAGCTTTATATAAAGATATAGAGAAAGGCAAGTAAAGCTTTGGAAAGACATGTAACATGCATAGGCTCCCCCAACATGTATGTAATCATGTAAATATAGAACATAAGATCATGTGAGTGCATAAACATGATAGAGCAAGCAATGAGTTACATGTATCTTGGCTATATGCATCAGAGCAAATGGTGTGAACATGGGAAATGTACATTCATGCTTACGAGTCCTTCTTGCAAACAATATGTACATCAGCAAGAGATCCTCATGCATATGAATGTGATGCATATACTTACCGTGTGGTCTTGAACTAGCTTTGGAAGAGATGAACCTGAGTAAACAAGGTTAGACAACAAAGAAACATCTACTAAGTAGAGCAAGAACAGTAAACCACAAGATTACCAAGATTGGGATGACATGTGGAGAATGAGTACTGGGTACTCTATTGAGTGTAGACATGTCCCCAAAGGTAAAGATATGCAATGAATTTCAAGATTTTCTTACCTTAGTTGTCTTGCTCCCCCTGAATCTTATAATGGATATTGGGAGAAGATAGGGAATAGAAAATAGGAGCAAAGCAAACACAAAAACAAAATGACTAATACTTTCCCCTCTAAAGACATGTAACTTCTCTCCTCTTTGAGTACCTAGCAACTTAGGTCTTTCTTTTGAAAAAAAGAATGTCTCTCTCCCCCTGTTGCTCTCTCCCCCTGTTGGAGTGATTTAGCTTTGATGTGAACTCTCTCTCCCCCTTTGACATCAATTTCCAAGAAGGGTCTTCTGGAGTGTGAGTCAAAATAGGTTTCGTCCTTGAGTCACAAAGCAAAGCAGCACATAGAATATGATGCTGATAGAGGATAAGAATCATCGAGTGGAGCTGGAACAAAATGTGCAGAATGCAAAGGACATAGTGATTTCTCAGTGTTGAAGTCGGCTAAACCGAGTTGGTTCCTTCGGTGGCACCGAAAAATTTTGGTTTGACCGAAAGAGGAAAGTTGGTTTGTCCGAGTTAATTTCAGAGAAAATGCACTAGCCAGCTCAGCTCACTAAGCAAATAATATCTCACAAGGATTTTTAGGGAATTAACTAAAGGATTTGCAATGAATTAGATGCAGAGAAATGCAGAACAGAAATAAAAGAGAATAAGTCTAGATGAATTTTTTTTTGAAAGAGGAACAAATATGCATGAGACAAAATGCAATAACAATAAGAAACACTAGAAAACTTCATGTATAATAGGTCGGCGACAATGTCACCTATGTTAGAGTATATTGACTTAGGAGTCAAGTGAGGACACTTGATCATAGGTCATACTCATCGTTTAAGCTCAAAATGGGGTTGCCATTTTTCATTTAAGCATCTTGATGTATTCTCATCTTGTTGAGTTGCTTTGGCCCATGTCTTGGGGTAAAGCTTCTCTAAGATAGAATAACATACCTTGGGTGGTGGTGTTGAACTTGATCATGTAGTTGTACTTGTGTGGGATGCTCAATGTTGATGTAGTTCATTTGGAGCACCACTTGTAATTGGAGTTCATCTACCAACATGGATTAGATTTGCATGGAAAAACACTTGTGCATCCAAAATGACAATCATGAAATCTGATATAGGAATTTGTCAAAGGATATATTTGAAGGGTTTCATGCTTCCTTGTCTTCAACCACCGTGAAGTAGAGACTTGGTGATGTAGAGATTGCTCAAGATATGAGTGAGTTGCAATTTCATAGATCTAGATCCATCCAAGTACCTACATGGATTAGATGACATGCAAGGGTGCAAATATATCCAATGTATGTGATTCTCATCATAAGAAAAATATCAAGGATAAGTCATAGGCTCATGCCTTGCATGTATCCCAATGGAGTTCCTACTCCAAGTTTGAGGCATCAATGATGTTCAATTCACCTCTCAACATGCAAAACACTTTCTCATCAAGTGGTTTAGTGAATATATCCGCCAATTGCTTGTCGGTGCGAACATGCTTAAGGTTAATATCACCCTTAGCAACATGATCTTGAATAAAATGATGACGAACTTCAATGTGCTTAGTTCGAGAGTGTTGCACGGGAGTGTGAGCAATCTTAATAGCACTTTCATTGTCACAAAGCAAAGGAACATGTTTCACATATATCCCATAATCTTTAAGAGTTTGGGTCATCCAAAGTAATTGAGCACAACATGAACCAGCGGCGATATATTCCGCTTCGGCGGTGGATAAGGATACCGAGTTCTTTTTCTTGGAGGACCAAGACACAAGACATCTACCAAGAAATTAACAAGTACCCGAAGTGGACTTTCTATCAACCTTGTCTCCGGCATAGTCCAAATCGGAGTAGCCAACAAGATTAAAAGTGGCCCTCTTTGGATACCAAATGCCAAAGTTTGGTGTATGAATTAAGTATCTCACTATCCTTTTCATGGCCTAAAGATGACACTCTTTAGGGGCCGCTTGATATCGTGCACACATGCACATACTTAGCATGATATTGGGATGAGAGGCACATATATACAATAATGAACCAATCATAGAGCGATAAACCTTGTGATCAACGGGTTCACCATCTTTGGTCAAGTCAAGATGTCCACTAGTAGGCATGGGTGTACTCATACCTTTTCATTCTTGCATATTGAAGTTCTTGAACAAGTCTTTGGTGTACTTCGTTTGAGAGACGAAGGTGCCTTCCTTAGTTTTCTTGATTTGCAAACCAAGAAACAACTTGAGTTCACTCATCATAGACATCTCAAACTTCTCCGACATAACCTTCCCAAACTTCTCACTAAAATGAGGGTTAGTTGATCCAAATATAATATCATCAACATAAATTTGGCACACAAATAATTCTCCATTGACCCTTTTAGTGAAAATAGTAGAATCAATTTTTCCAATCTCAAAGCCTTTTTCAATAAGGAACTTGGTCAAGAGTTTATACCATGCTCTAGGATCTTGTTTAAGACCATAAAGAGCTTTGTGAAGCTTGTAAACATGATTGGGTTTCTTAGGATTAACAAAGCCAGGAGGTTGTTTAACAGAAACTTCCTCCTCAATTTCACCATTTAGAAAAGCACTTTTAATGACCATTTGGTATAAGTTGATATCATTGTGATTAGCATAGGCAAGTAGGATGCGAATGGACTCAAGTCTAGCAACGGGGGCATATGTCTCACCATAGTCCATACCTTTGACTTGAGTGTAGCCTTGGGCGACGAGACATGCTTTGTTGCGAACTACTTGTCTATCTTCATCTTACTTGTTGCGAAACACCCATTTGGTACCGATGATGTTGCGGTTGTTGTCGGGCTTCTCGACCACTGTCCACACTTGGCTTCTCTCAAAATTGTGTAGTTCTTCGTGCATGGCATTTATCCAATCCGGATCTTCCAATGCTTCTTCAACCTTCATAGGTCCAATGCTAGAGATGAATGAATAATGTTCACAAAAGTTAGCCAAACGAGATTTAGAGCGAGTGATTCTCCCGGTTTGGATATCATTGTAGATTTGCTCGACGGGATGGTCTCTAGCAACTCTTGCTCGAACTCGTGAGAGATTTTGCTTTGATCGGGGTGGAACATCTTCTTCATCATCTCTTTCTTCTTCTTGACCTTCATCGTTGTTGACGTTGTCATTTTATCGTCGTGGTGGAGAAGGAGGTTGAGGAGGTTCATCTTGGCGGACTTCCTTGTTTTCTTCATCTTGGTGTGTTCCACTTGTGGATGCTTCCATATCAACTCTTGGTTCACCTTGTCATGAGGTAGGAGCTTCCACTTGGACCGACGAGGTACTCTCCTTCACCTCCGTTGGACGAACCTTGCCAATAGACAAGTCTTGGATTGCTTCCGAAGGATCTTTATCTCCTACATCAATTGGCAATTGCTCTACTTGCGAGCCGTTAGATTCATCAAACTTCACATCTACCGTTTCTTCAACCTTTTGGGTGAAATTGTTGTAGACACGGTAAGTGTGAGAGTTTGAGCCGTAACCAAGTAGGAATCCCTCTTGAGATTTAGGAGCAAATTTAGAACAATGATGCTTATCAAGAATGTAGCACTTTGAGCCGAATACTCGAAAGTATCCAACTTGGGGTTTGTTACCGGTGAGGAGCTCGTATGCCATCTTGTCGAGTAGCTTGTGAAGATACAAGCGATTTGTCGCATGACAAGCTGTCCCAACCGCTTCCGCCCAAAAGTGCTTTGGCATCTTGCACTCATCAAGCATCGTTCTCGCCATTTCGATGAGCGTCCGGTTCTTCCTCTCAACAACTCCATTTTGTTGAGGTGTGTCCGTAGCCGAGAACTCATGTGAAATCCCTTCTTCGTCAAGAAAGGTGTCCACATTTGCTTTCTTGAACTTCGTTCCGTTGTCGCCGCGAACCTTCTTGATCTTCACTTCAAATTGATTTTGGGCCTTCCTAGTGAAGTTTTTGAAGATCTTTTGGACCTGCAATTTATCATCGAGAAAGAACACCCACGTAAATCTTAAAAAATCATCAACTATAACTATACCAAAAGAATTTCCACCAAGACTTTTGTAAGCGTTGGGACCGAAAAGATCCATGTGAAGTAGCTCGAGCGGCCTCCTTGTGGTCATGATGTTCTTCACGGGATGGCTTACTCCAACCTGTTTCCCTGCTTGACAAGCGGTGCAAAGTCTATCCTTATCAAATATGACATCTTTAACACCAAGGATATGATCACCTTTAATAAGCTTGTCAAGGTTTCGCATGCCCACATGACCTAACCGTCTATGCCACAACCAACCTTTAGAGGATTTAGCAATTAATCAAGTTCTATGTTGAGCCTTTTTAGTGAAATCAACAATGTATAGATCACCTTTGCGTATGCTGGTAAAGAACATTTTATGATTATCTCTATGAAACACTTGGCAATCTACTTTGGTAAATAGAACATTGAAGCCAAAGTCAGCTAGTCTAGAAACGGAAAGCAGATTATAGCCAAGAGATTCGACAAGCATGACATTTTGTATGGAGCTATCATGTGAGATGGCCACCTTACCAAGGCCAACCACCTTACCCTTTGAGTTATGACCAAAAGTGACATACTTTCGAGGGCCATCGTTTTCAGCTAGCTCACGAAACATATCTTTATCTCCGGTCATGTGATCGGTACATCCACTATCAAGAACCCATTCCTTTCCTCCTGCCATGTATCCCAGAAGATTTGCCATAAGACCAAAGTGTCTCATTGCATCATCAAGATCAAAGTTACTATCATCATCCTCATCATAGTATCCATGTTTAACATCGTCATGTGGTGGATCAATACCTAGAGAGGGCGATTCATTAGAATGAGTTTGACAATGATCTTCTTTATGAATTCTAATAGCTTTGGAAATAATATTGCTAATAATTCCAACATCTCCTTTGGCATGCATAAGATTTGTAAGCTCAAATAGACAATCACCAAACTTAGGATCATTGGAATTCATCTTACTCAAGGCAATAGACTTATGGAGAATTTCATCTAGATTTTGCAAGGAATAATTTGGAAATCATTCCTCAAGAAACTTCCATATAGTGTAGGCACACTTAAGAGTAGGCAAGCAACCAATCAAGTTTCTAGGCAAACCTCTAGCGATAAGATTATAAGTTCTAAGATTGCGAATCATGTCAATTGACTCATCAAGGGTAGGATGCATAGGACCAACATGAGGTGCACAAGGGCTAGTAATGTACTTGTTCAAATGATATTCATTGAAAATCACCAGCATCTCATTTTTCCACTCATGAAAGTACTCTCCATCAAGTATAGGCACTCTATGTCTAAGACTCCCCAAACTAGACTCATCCATCTTCCTCGAATGGTGTTTAAACCAAAGCAATGGAGACCAAGGATCGAGAAGAGGTGTCTAGAGGGGGGTGATTAGACACTCAACACACAAAGTTGGGAGTTTTTAAGTTTTTCAAGTATGGGTGGAGTTTAAGAATAAATTTAACCATTCACAATACAAATCAAGCAAGCATGCAAAGAGTATATGAGCAGCGGAAAGTAAAGCATGCAATTTGCAAGAAAGTAAAGGGATGGGATTGGAGTGTGCAAATGCAATTGGAGACACGGATGTTTTTGTCGTGGTTCCGGTAGGTGGTGCTATTGTACATCCACATTGATGGAGACTTCAACCCACGAAGGGTAATAGCTGCGTGAGTCCACGGAGGGCTCCACCCATGAAGGGTCCACGAAGAAGCAACCTGGTCTATCCCACCATGGCCATCGCCCACGAAGGACTTGCCTCACTAGGGTAGATCTTCACAAAGTAGGCGATCTCCTTGCCCTTACAAACTCCTTGGTTCACTCCACAATCTTGTCGGAGGCTCCCAAGTGACACCTAACCAATCTAGGAGATACCACTCTCCAAAAGGTAATAGATGGTGTGTTGATGATGAACTCCTTGCTCTTGTCCTTCAAATTATAGTCTTCCCAACACTCAACTCACTCTCATAGGATTGGATTTGGTGGCAAGATGATTTCAGTGGAAAGCAACTTGGGGAAGGCTAGAGATCAAGATTCATATGGTTGGATTGGAATATCTTGGTCTCAACACATGAGTAGGTGGCTCTCTCTCAGAAAATGGGTAATGGAAGTGTAGGAACGATCTGATGGTTCCCCCATGAATGAGGAGAGGGTGGAGGGGTATATATAGCCTCCACACAAAATCTAACCGTTACACACATTATACCAAACTCGGTTGGACCGATTCAGTGCATATGTGACTGTTAGGAAATTTCGGTGGGACCGACATGGTCAACTCGATGGGACCGATGTGCAAGGGTTAGGGTAAAATTCATCTCGGTTTGACCGATTACACATCTCGGTGGGACCGATTTCGTAATAAGTAAAACAGAGGGTTGGTTAGGCAAACTCGGTGTGACTGATTACATATTTTTGGTGGGACCGAAAATATTGCAATAGACAACAGAGAGTTTGCAAGCCCATCTCGGTGAGACCGAGATCCCATCGGTGTGACCGAACTGATTAGGGTTTTTGGCAGTGGCTTTGTCAAATGAACTCGGTGGCGCCGGATGGATCAAATCGGTGGGGCCGAGTTTGAGTTTTGGTTTGAGACATATGTGGATATGAGAAAGTGGCTGAGGGCTTTGGAGCATATCACTAAGCATTTTGAGCAAGCAAGCCATTAAGCAACACCTCATCCCCTTTTAATAGTATTGGCTTTCCTATAGACTCAATGTGATCTTGGATCACTAAAATAGAAAATGTAGAGTCTTGGACTTTGAAGTTTGAGCCAATCTTTTGTCCTTAGCATTTTGAAGGGGTTCCACATCCTTTTGTCCATGCCACTCCATTGTTGGGCTTATCTGAAATATACTAGATGAAAGTATTAGTCCAACAAGAGATATGTTGACATTAATTAGCAAAATCATCCAGGGAACACTTGTGCTTTCACATGCATGTACATCCATGACAAATTTATGACAGAATCAAGATAGTCATACTTGTGCTGTCGTACAAGTGCTCCATGACATTACCAAAATTATCATCACGGAAGTGTCCTTTTCCATGACGATAAATCGTGTGACATAGAAGTGCTTTCATCAAGGGTGACCGACACGTGGCATCCACCGTAACGGGATGCCATTAAGTTATCGGGTCCAATTTTGGATCCGGTAACCCTCTAATAGCCACGACCAATGCTGATTTTCCACGTGTAAAATTCTCATTGGCTGACGGAACCACGTGTCAGCTCCGCGTTGGCACAGGTGTGCATCATCCAATGGGTGAGATGCGCCTATGATACGTTAACACGTGGACCGACCCAAAAGTGCCCCATAAAGATTAAATGGGCCGGCCCAACTAAAGGCCCACAAGATTTAGTGGGCCATAATAGGTCGGCACAGCTAAAGGCCCACAAGATTTTGCAGACCATAATGCGCCGGCCCAGCTAAAGGCCCACAAGATTTTGCAAACCATAATGGGCCGGCCCGGCTAAAGGCCCACAATATTTTGCAGATCATAATGCGTCGGTGTCACGCCCAATATGCGACCCTATCCTAAAGGAACTCGAAGGTCCCACCAAGGAAGAAGCGCATATTGGAGACGCTTTTGCAAGGTGGATATCATTACATCGTACCATTACATAATAGTTGGGGATACATACAAGAGGCAAACAGTGCCACATGAATACAACAACATCATACATAAGAGCAACATCCGACTACGGATGAAACACAAAAAGAAACTCAAACGACATCCACCCTGCTAGCCCAGGCTACCGATCTGGAACCTATCCCCTGATCAAAGAAGAAGTAGAAGAAGAACTCCAAAACAAGCAAACATCGCTCTCACGTCATGATCATCGTATTACCTATACCTGCAACTGGTGTTGTAGTAATCTGTGAGCCACGAGGACTCAGCAATCCCATTGCCATGGGTGTCAAGACTAGCAAAGTTTAATGCGTAAGGAATGGATAAGTGGTGAGGTTGCAGCAGCGCTAAGCAATGGATGGTGGCTAACTTACGAGTACAAGAATAAGATGAGAAGCTACGCAAGTGGTCGTAAACTAGTAATGATCAAGAAGTGATCCTGAACTACTTACGTTCAAACATAACCCCACCATGTTCTCTTCTCGACCCACTCGAAAAGAGACCATCACAGTTACACACGCGGTTGGGATTTTAATTCGACTATGGTGTCAAGTTCTCTACAACCGGACATTAAAAATTCTCATCTGCAACATAACCGCGGGCACGACTTTCAAAAGTTTAAACCCTGCAGGGGTGTCCCAACTTAGCCCATTATAAGCTCACGATCCGCGGAGACAATCCTCCATCACGGGACATCCGATCAGACTCGGGGTCCCGGTGCACAAGACATTTCGACAATGGTAAAACTAATCCAGCAAAGCCTCTTGGCGTGTCGATACCCTGATAGTAGCCGCTCGTATCTCGTATTAGGCCACGTCCGGATAGGTCAGCCTACGAGTAAAACCAGATCCTCGGGTTGCCCCGTGGTGGCCCCGTAGTCTGCCCGTTTGGGACCAACACCATCAACACTGGCCCCTCCCTGCTATGTAGAAAAAATCCTCGGGTTCATGACGCCCTATGCCAATTAATTATTTAGTTTAAGTATTATTATGGCAAATGTTAAAACCAATGTTTGGCCTTGCTGGAAGAGTTTTATTCAAAGCGAACCGTCAAGAGGGGCCCAAAAACCCACACCGGGTTAGGGACGCAAAATCAAGGAACATAACACCGGTATGACGGAATTGATGCGAAATGCATTCAAACATCAAGAAAACACTCTCAAAACAAGGATTAAGCATGATAATATGAAATTCCATGCAAAATCAAGCAAGTTTCATATAGAGCATGCTCAAAACAAAGCAACGGTGCAACACACACACTCCAATCAAGATATAACAACAATCTTCCCAAAACAGCAAGTAGGCACTTTGCAAACATCAAAACAACATGCTACAAGAATCATATGAGCAAAAACTTGGCATGCACTTCATGTACAGATAACATATTCAAATATCATTAAGTTTCAGGTTCATAGACATCAAGATTAAACCAATATGATCAATTCAAAATGCAACTTTATAACACAGGAGTATATGCATGAGCAGAGTTAATATGATGGCAACTTGAGAGCAAGAAATAAACAAACTACAGCAAGTAAACATAGAAACCAAGGGCATGGCATCAAAGTACACATAACAAAGAGCAAATAACATCTGGCATCATATACATATGGCTCATGTATTAGTACAACCAACAAGACAAGATTGAATGAAAACAGTTTCAGCAAGTGTAAAACAACAACATTATGATAGCATGTTTGCAAGCATGAAACAGAGGCATATGACATCCAAAATTATCAAACATGGCATTTGAACAAACTACTCATAGCATACTTCAAAACATGTAATTGGAGCATCTCTATAAGAGGCATGTATCAACCAATAACATGCTCTCAACAAGGCATCATGAAGTTAACAGAAATCTGGACATCATGTAGGCATCTTCATGGCAATGATAACATACGCTACAGGACATATATGACACACACAAAAGCATAAAACCATAGAGCATAACATGGTCATCAAAACATGTCAAATAAGCATCTCCAGATTATGCATGTATTAATTGGTAGCATCAAGCAAACATGGCAACATGATATGACAGATTCAGCATTGACAGAAACCTAAAAGCAAGTAGCCCACTTCACAAGCTTGATGCACTCACTAACAGGCATAAAAAAATACACGGGTTGCACCCCTGTAAAAATGGCATAATTATGCTTCTAAAACATGTAGACATCATGCTCATAGGATGCACACACAAAATGCAACAAAGATGACAAATCAGCAAGTTACAGCAGTTAACAGCAACATGCACTTTTGCAACAGGGATTAATATATCAATATGCACTCTATCATGAATGCAAATCACAATAACATGTAGAGCATGAAGAGCAAAACATGTTCATATCAATATCATCATTATAGCATCAACAGAGACAAAGTCATAGCACTCACAAGACAGCTAAATGATGTTAACATGCAGTAGTTTTCAGCAGTTCATATCACATAGCAGTTTTGCAACAAAGATTAAGGTATCAAGATGAATAGTAACATGAATGCAAACTAGACCATCATGTAGATCGTGAAGAGATGAACATTTTAACATATTATATGCACAAAATGGAGCAGTACACAACAAGTTAGAGCAAGTCAAACATGCACACATGATGATAAAAATGTTGGGACGGCCAAAATCAACCTCGGGGAAAAACGGGACAGAGCAGTCCCGGGGACAAGCCGGTTCCAGGCGCCCGTTTGGATCGGTGGACGGAGGGGTGCGGGATGGGCCATTCCAGCGCGGGTCTACGTCGTCTCCGGCAAGCTCGGTTTGGTCGGCAGGGGCGGTCTGGCCCCAGGGTGGCCGGATCCGGGCGCGGGGAGGCTAGATCGGGCGGGGCCAGCCATGGATGTGGCGGCGGAGCGGGACGCCGGCGCTGGCGCTGGGCGGTGCGGCATGAGGGTGCGACCTGGCGAGGCGCGGGCAAACTCGGTGGGACCGAATCAGAAAACTCGGTCGGACCGATTCAGTGTATATGTGACAATTAGGCAATTTCGGTGGGACCGACATGGTCAACTTGGTGGGACCGATGTGCAAGGGTTAGGGTAAAACTTCATCTCGGTTTGACCGATTACAGAACTCAGTGAGACCGATTTGGTAATAAGTAAAACAAAGAGTTGGTTAGGCAAACTCGGTATGACTGATTACATATTTTTTTGTGGGACCGAAAATATTGCAATAGACAACAGAGAGTTTGCAAGCCCATCTTGGTGAGACCGAGATCCATCGGTGTGACCGAACTGATTACGGTTTTTGGCAGTGGCTTTGTCAAATAAACTCGGTGGCGCCGGATGGATCAAATCGGTGGGGCCGAGTTTGACTTTTGGTTTTAGACATATGTGGATATGAGAAAGTTCTGAGGGCTGTGGAGCATATCACTAAGCATTTTGAGAAAGCAAGCCGTTAAGCAACTGTCGGAGTAATGGGCCACGGGTAGGCTAACCCAAGCCCCAGGACATTTCAAGACATCGGGGCAGGCCGCGCCCCTCAGGCCGAGTCCCAGACTCCACGCTGGCGACCTCCAGAGAGGCCGACTATGGAGAGTCGGCCCAAGACTCCTCCCTCATCTCGAAGTACGATGCAGGGTACGGTCACGGCATGGCCATTTCCCCCTGCTTACGAAGGACCGGCATGGCTACAGTGAGCCGTATCGCTGGAAGATCTCCGGCGAGATGCGGCACTGTTGCCATGCCTGCCCTGACCTCAGCCACAGTGCGCAGTACACTGTGCCCACGACGCCGGCCTGTATGGCCCGAAGACGGCGGGGCCACCTGCCTGTGGGCGGGCCGAAGGCGGCCTGGGCGCCCCAAAGACGGACCTGTGGGATTCGGCCTCCTTGGAGTCGGCCGACTCCTCCCCAGGGCCCCATGAGCCATTAACCAGATAGGATGGGGAATGGCGACAGTGATCGCCCGAAAGACGGCGGCACTGTTGCCACGACCCGATGACCGAACCTGCGTCATCAAGGGTGCCGCTACAGTATCAAGCCTGTCCACGGGACCCGCCAGTCGGTGGGCCCCAGAAGCCGGCGGGAAAGACGGCGGCCTGAGAGGCAGACAGCTGGGACCCGCGCCCAGCCGGATTAGTATTGTACCCCCGGGGGGTAGGCCTATATAAACCCCCCGGGGCACCCATGCAAAGGGTTCGGACCTTGATAGAGATAGACCAGATAGCATAGGAAGGAGAGAGCTAGCCTTGCCCTCTCCAGCCTCCCAAAATAGCTCCAGGAGCACCATTGTAGCCACTTTGCCTTAGTGATCATGCGGAGACCCCACAGAGCAGCAGTAGGGGTGTTATCTCCAAGGAGAGCCCTGAAGCTGGGTAAGTTCCGCCGGCGTGCATGTCTTTGCCTCATCCCGCTTCCAAGCACCGGCAACGTTCTACTCGCTCCCACCATGATAAGCCATCCTTTGGCATATGTTGTACCCAACCCCTGACATTTGGTGCCCACCGTGGGGTGAGGTGCACCGTCGTCCGGAGATCTGCTCTGGACAGGAACCCTGTTCCTCCCCGACGAGCACAGCCAGCCCGGCACGCCGGATGACGTCTGTGCCGACGTGCTGCACGGCGCTGAGATCGCCTGTGCGGCCAGCTGATTCGCCGATCTTATTGGCGAGGTTCGCCTCTCCGATGAGCCTGTGTCCGATGCAGGCATGAGTGTTCCCGAGAGCCTCCTCGCGGGCCTCCTCGACCAACTCCACGTCGCCGGCGAGCCTGCCGCGGACCTGGAGTCCATAGGATCCACCGACCCGATGCTGGTCGACTCCGACACCGCGTCGCTCGATGCGTTCCCCACCAACCTGGTGGTCTATGACGAGCCGCTCCCGTGCGCGGGGAGCGGCGGAAGCACCATCACTGAGGTCCTCGTCCTCGAGCACGGCGAGCGCTCCGGCGAAGGAGCGCACGACCCACTTGACGCGGCCCTGCGAGGCCTTGCGGCGCCGATTCCGGAAGACGCCGACGCCGAGACGCTGGAGGCGCTCCGCCTCCAGCTCGTCGAAGGCGCGAAGAAGCTGCCAAGCATGAGGCGCTTGTCAGAGGCCTACCAACGCGAGATGGATCGCGCCATAGGTGGCTCACCAGCTCTGACTGGGCCTAGCCGCCTAGGCGCGGTCCGGCAGCGTGGCGCGGCAGTCGCCAACCTTTTCGGTGCTGATCGCCCTGTGTATGCCACACCCGCAGAGAATATCCGAGCCGCCCAGGCGGCGGCAGACGAGCTCGACAACTTCGAAGGCGAAGAGTGCCGCGTAATGACAGAGCAAGTTCAGCAGCTCCTCGACGCGGCTGCCGCGCAGAATGATGTCGGCTGCCATACCGAGGCGCCACAGCGCCAAAATGATGACCCACCGCCTCGCCGAGACCAAGGTGCGACGTCTCGGACACCGACTGGCGGGGCCCGTGGGAAGAAGGACAAGGAGCCGGCTGTCAGCCACAGTCGGACGCACATCACCATCGAGCGCGACCAAGACGGCCGCCCCAAAGCGGTGGAACGGCGGGACGACTACCGGCCTCCCCCTCCTCGAAGAGAAAGGCGAGTCTCCCCGCTGCCCATGGAACATCCGACTCTCGGTGACCGCCTTGGCCGCCGAGAGAGTGTCGAAGAGAACGACGCCCGCCACCGGATCGACCGACTCCACCGATCCCTGGCGTTGGAGGAAGAAGACGAGTTGGGTCCCCCCTGCTTTGGACCCCGCATCCGAGATGAGCCCTTCCCCAAAGGGTTCACGCTCCCCCGAGACACGCCCAAGTATACCGGCACCGTGAAGCCGGAAGATTGGCTGATTGACTACTCCACCGCCGTCAACATAGCGAATGGCAACAAGCGTGTTGCCGTAAGATACGTCCCGCTCATGCTCCAGGGCTCGGCCCGGATGTGGTTGAACAGTCTGAAGCCTCGTAGCATCAACAGCTGGGTCGACTTCACCGAGGCTTTCGTCCGCAACTTCACCAGCACGTACAAGCGACCTCCCAAGCCACACCAACTCTTCTTGTGTGTGCAAGGCCCTGACGAGTCTACTCGCACCTACCTCACGCGCTGGGGCGAACTCCAAAACTCCTGCGAGGGCGTGCACGAGGTGCAGGCCATCGAGTACTTTACTGCCGGGTGCAGAGAAGGCACCCTCCTCAAGCACAAGCTCCTCTGCGACGAGTCGGAGACCCTCGACGAGCTGCTGATCACAGCGGACAAGTACGACACGGCCGACTCCTCCATGAAGGCGGAGATTCGGGTCAGCACAACTGTCAAAGTCGCCCATCAGGCTCCAAGAACTCCGGCTGGAGACACCAGTCGGCGGCAATAGCAGAATGACCAAAAGCGCAAAGCCCCGCAGCCGACTTCCAACAGTCGGCAAGTGGCAACAGCAGAATACCAGCAGTTGGAGGGACCGCCTCTGGCAAAGCGACAAAAGGGCGGCAAGTCCAACTAGCTGCCGGCCTTCTCCTATGAACAGACTCTAGACGGTCCCTGCAAGTTCCACAGCGGCACGAAGCCGTCAAACCACACCACCAGGAAATGCCACTGGCTGACCAGAATTGCCAAGGGGGACGGCCTGCTCCCTACCCCTCCTGCTGGGCCGCCTCCTCCACAGCCGCCCCAGCAGTTGGCCGTCAGGCCAGTCGGCGTGATACAAGACGAGTTCCCGGATGAGCACGGAGCCTATGTGGTGTTCACCAGTGTAGCAGATGACCGACGCAGCAGGCGCCAGCAGCAGCAAGAAGTGAATGCGGTTGCATCAAGTCCCCCAGAGTTCATGCATTGGTCCGAAAGGCCTATCAGTTGGAGCAGAGCTGATCACCCAGAGGTGATGCCGAGTCCGGGCTCCTATGCCTTGGTCTTAGGCGCCACACTCGCCACAGATAGGCGGGTCGCTCGCTTCTCGCGAGTACTGATAGACGGAGGCAGCAGTATCAACATCCTGTACAAGGATACAATGGAGAAATTAGGAATCAAGCGAAGACAGCTTCAGAGCAGCCGGACTGTGTTCCACGGAATCGTTCCTGGCCTTTCCTGCTCGCCAATCGGCAAGATCCTGATAGATGTCCTCTTCGGAGACAAGGATCATTTCCGCCGAGAGCCAATTTGGTTTGAGGTGGTGGACCTTGAGAGCCCATACCATGCATTGCTTGGCCAGCCCGCCTTGGCCAAGTTCATCGCGATCCCCCACTATGCCTACCTCAAGATGAAGATGCCGAGTTCCAAGGGAATCCTAACCGTGTCCGGCGACTACAGGAAGTCGTCCGCTTGCGTGGCCGAAAGTAGTCGGCTGGCCGAGTCCTTGGTGATCGCGGCTGAGAAACGGCTTCTTGATCGGGTCGTGGCGATGGCCGGCAAGCAGCCCGAGTTATCGCCCAATCCCAAGGAGTCGGAAGCAGAAGGATCATTCAAGCCGGCTAAAGAAACAAAGAAGATATCGCTAGATCCGGAGCACTCGGAGAGATACGCTGTCATGGGCACAGGCCTTGACAGCAAATAGGAATGCGAGCTCGTCGATTTCCTCCGTGAGAATCACGACATCTTCGCATGGTCCCCCAAGGACATGCCTGGTGTCCCGACGGAATTCGCCGAGCACAAATTACACGTCCCGTCTGATATGAAGCCCGTCAGGCAGCCCTTGCGCCGCCTGTCAGAAGAAAAAAGAAGAGTTGTTGGAGAAGAAATAGCCCGGCTCCTGGCAGCCGGCTTCATCATGGAAGTGTTTTTTCCAGAGTGGCTGGCAAACCCAGTACTGGTGCTGAAGAAGAACAAGCAGTGGTGGATGTGCATTGATTACACGAGCCTCAACAAAGCTTGCCCCAAGGACCCATTTGCTCTGCCGAGAATCGATCAGGTGATAGACTCCACAGCCGGATGCGAGCTGTTGAGTTTCCTAGACACATATTCAGGATATCACCAGACCAAGCTGAACCCGGCTGACAGACTGAAGAACGCCTTCATCACGCCGTTTGGAGCCTTCTGCTACCTGACCATGACGTTCGGCTTACGAAACACCGGCGCCACCTTTCAGCGTTGCATGCAGAAGTGCCTCCTGAAGCAACTCGGCAGAAATGCCCACGTCTATGTGGATGATGTAGTGATGAAGACGGAGAAGCGTGGAACTTTGCTGGAGGACCTCAAGCAAACCTTTGAGAATCTGCGGATGTCCTCCTCCTTGGTGCTGGAGTCGATCACCTCCGCCGAGTCCTCGCCATACTCCGGGTTCATCCCGAATCACTCTGGCGGCACTTCCTCGCCGCCTTCAGCCCGCTCAGGCACGAAGACGCTGGTGTCCGTGTACTCGGCGATGGCCGCCGCACGCTCGATAAGGGCGCCCTCCACGGCCTCCAGCTCGGCCTGGGCTTCTGACCGGAATGCGGCCAGACGGTCCAGGTCCAGCCCTGGATACCACGTCTTGGCGAACTCCAAGGCCCGGCGCGCTCCGGCTCGGGCCGAGGAGCCCTTCCAGGCCTCAAGACGACCGGCAGTGACTTCCAGCCAGTTGGCGGTCCGACTGGCGGTGCGCAGAGCCGGCATGTCCGTCC
Source organism: Triticum aestivum (assembly GCF_018294505.1). Taxonomy (NCBI): domain Eukaryota; kingdom Viridiplantae; phylum Streptophyta; class Magnoliopsida; order Poales; family Poaceae; genus Triticum; species Triticum aestivum. The sequence continues at coordinate 79,357,463 of NC_057801.1, read as the reverse complement.
ACAAAGCGGCAACCGCCTGGGCACCGGCACGCTGAAGCGGCGCATCTGCCGGTGGGCCGGACGAAGACGGGCTTCAATGCTCAGGAGCTGTTCATCGACGGTTCGGGGGGCATTAGCGGCGATCTCCTCACTGTTTGCCCTTCGCGCCTCACGAGCAGCCTCGATGGCTAGAAGAACCGCCTGCGAGTGACCAGGGAAGAAGTCTGCCAAGACAAAAAAGAAGCAGGCCGAAAAATCAGAAATCAGCCTAGCACATAATCGAAAGCCCGAACAAATGAAAGAAATGTACCATCAATGATATCTTCGATCTCGTGGAAGCCAGAGGTCAACATCGCCTCTCTGTCAGTCCAGGAGGAGCGCTCGCTCTCGATCGGCCAGGAGAACGGCCTCCTTCTTCTCGGCCTCGTCCTGCGCCTTCTCGAGCAGCTCTTTCTACTCGGCCAACTGTGCCGCCAGCAGGTCGCACTCCGTGGCGAGCTTGCCACACTCCTCCTCCTTGGCACGACGGGCGGTATTGGCTTCGCCCAGCTGCTCCTGAAGAACGGCGTTGGCTTCTGGGGAGCGAAAGAGGAGACAAATCAGTCATCAGCAAAGAAGATCGCCGGGAAGATCCGGCCCGACTGCTCAGCAGTCGGCCCGAATCTCGGGGACTACAGCCCGCGGGTGCGCCAGCGCGCCCCCGCGAAGAAGAAGAACTTACTCCGGCTTTCCAACAAGTCGGCAGCCCGCTTGCTCAACTCCTCAATGTTGCGGTTGAAGGCAGTGGCGCGGAGGTTGTGATACTCCTGCAATAAGTCATTGAAGACAAAGTCAGTATTTGGAACTCGCCAGAGGGAGTTCCGAACCGCCTGCTCAGCAGTCGGCCCAGAACTCGGGGACTACACCCAGTGGGTGGAGGTGAAACCCATCAAGAAGTTGAATGGTCAGACTGCAGTGACCTTCATCGCTGACATTACAACTCGGTACGGCATCCCACACAACATCATCACCGACAATGGCACGAATTTCACCAAAGGCGCCTTGGCCCATTTCTGCGCGACACAGGGCATCCGACTGGACTTAGCGTCCGTTTCCCATCCGCAGTCAAACGGCCAGGTGGAACGAGCAAACGGCCTCATCTTATCCGGCATCAAGCCTCGACTCGTCGTACCACTAGAGCGATCTGCCGGCTGTTGGCTTGAGGAGCTGCCAGCCGTCCTCTGGAGTCTGCGCACGACTCCAAACAAGTCAACCGGCTTCACACCCTTCTTCCTTGTCTATGGCGCCGAAGCCGTCATCCCAACGGACATAGAGTTCGACTCCCCGCGAGTCACCATGTACACCGAGGAAGAAGCAGAAGAAGCACGTCGAGACAGCGTCGATCTTCTGGAAGAGGGCCGGCTGTTGGCACTCAGCCGGTCCAGCATCTACCAGCAGAGTCTGCGTCGATACTACAACAGGAAGGTCAGGCCGAGATCTTTCCAAGAGGGCGACCTTGTGCTCTGGCTAATCCAGCGAACAGCCGGCCAGCACAAGCTGTCGGCACCTTGGGAAGGCCCCTTTATCATCAGCAAGGTGCTAGGGAACGACGCCTACTATCTGATCGACGCTCAGAAGCCTCGAGCGCGCAAGAGGGACGACTCCGGCAAAGAGACAGAGCGCCCATGGAATGCAAATCTTCTTCGAAGATTTTACAGTTGATGCAGTATGTATCGCACTACCCCTTTGTATTAAAGTACTAAGACTTTGGGCCCCCCGAGACGAGCTCGGGGACTGCCCTTTTTTGTTATCTGTATGATAAGAATTATGCCTTCGAGTACATTACTTTTATTACAATCCGCTTGGCACCGGGCCAGACAAGCTTCCCGCAGTCAGACAAGTAGTGCACGGTGCCCAATCCGCCTCCTGGCAGAGCCGCAGCTCGCAGAGCGACTGTGAGGCTGGCAGGGGTGAGGAAGAACGGGCGCCCACACGAAAAATGGCTAAGGACCTAAAGCACGAACATAGCGCGAGACGGCCTCCGGCATTTCTGAAGAGGAAACCCGACTAATGAGTAGCCGGCTCGCCGTCTTTATTAGCCTCTATCAAAGACGGCCGACTCTTGGGTAGTCAGCCTGTCGCTTTCTATCCGACTTGCTAAAGAAGCTCTAAACGGCCAAGTACTTGCCTTCCTGAAGTAGCCAAGCACTTGGACCCAGCGACAGTCCGCAGAGCGGCTGTCCGACTGGCAAGGCAGCAACTAAAGGAAGGTGGCAAAGGAAAAAGCCTAAAGAGTATTAAGCAAGGAAAGATGGAAATCGGATAAATATTTACATAGGCCCTTGGCCGAATCTTTGAATAGAAGTTCAAGATACACCCCGCAGGTGGAATTGTTCGAATCTAACAAAGTTTTCAAAAGATTACTAAGACAGACAAGCAGAGGCGAAAAAAGCAGCCTAGGAGGCGGCATCTGGGATCGGAGGATCGGAGGAGACGGCGGCGTCAGGCGCCGGGGCAGTCGGCTGGGCGGTCTCGGTTTGATCGCCTCCGGCGGCAGTCGCCTTCTCTCGATGCGACTCGTTGCTGGAGGCGCGGTCGAGCTGAGGCTGGCCGCCCGCTCCGTCTTCTGGCACCTCCGCCTCGCCTACGGCCTCCGCCTCGTCCTCCTCCTTAGTGCTGGAGTCGATCAGCTCCGCCGAGTCCTCGCCATACTCCGGGTTCATCCCGAACCACTCTGGCGGCACTTCCTCGCCGCCTTCAACCCGCTCGGGCATGAAGATGCTGGTGTCCATGTACTTGGCGATGGCCGCCACAGGCTCGATAAGGGCGCCCTCCACGGCCTCCAGCTCGGCCTGGGCTTCTGACCGAAATGCGGCCAGACGGTCCAGGTCCAGCCCTGGATACCACGCCTTGACGAACTCCAAGGCCCGGCGCGCTCCGGCTCGGGCCGAGGAGCCCTTCCAGGCCTCAAGACGGCCGACAGCGACTTCCAGCCAGTCGGCGGTCTGACTGGCGGTGCGCAGAGCCGGCATGTCCGGCCACAAAGCGGCAACCGCCTAGGCACCGGCACGCTGAAGCCGGCGCATCTGCCGGTGGGCCGGACGAAGACATGCTTCAATGCTCAGGAGCTGTTCATCGACGGTTCGGAGGGCATTAGCGGCGATCTCCTCACCGTTTGCCCTTCGCGCCTCACCAGCAGCCTCGATGGCTAGAGGAACCGCCTGCGAGTGACCAGGGAAGAAGTCTGCCAAGACAAAAAAGAAGCAGGCCGAAAAATCAGAAATCGGCCTGACACATAATCGAAAGCCCGAAGAAACGAAAGAAACGTACCATCAACGATATCTTCGATCTCATGGAAGCCGGAGGTCAGCGTCGCCTCTCTGTCAGTCCAGGAGGAGTGCTCGCTCTCGAACTCGGTCAGGAGAGCGGCCTCCTTCTTCTCGGCCTCGTCCTGCGCCTTCTCGAGCAGCTATTTCTACTCGGCCAACTGTGCCGCCAGCAGGTCACGCTCCGTGGCGAGCTTGCCACACTCTTCCTTGGCACGATGGGCGGTATTGGCTTCGCCCAGCTGCTCCTGAAGAACGGCGTTGGCTTCTGGGGAGCGAAAGAGGAGACAAATCAGTCATCAGCTAAGAAGATCGCCGGGAAGATCCGGCCCGACTGCTCAGCAGTCGGCCCGAATCTCGGGGACTACAGCCCGCGGGTGCGCCAGCGCGCCCCCGCGAAGAAGAAGAACTTACTCCGGCTTTCCAACAAGTCGGCAGCCCGCTTGCTCAACTCCTCAATGTTGCGGTTGAAGGCAGTGGCGCGGAGGTTGTGATACTCCTGCAATAAGTCATTGAAGACAAAGTCAGTATTTGGAACTCGCCAGAGGGAGTTCTGAACCGCCTGCTCAGCAGCCGGCCCAAAACTCGGGGACTACACCTAGTGGGTGGAGGTGAAACCCATCAAGAAGTTGAATGGTCCGACTGCAGTGACCTTCATCGCTGACATTACAACTCGGTACGGCATCCCACACAGCATCATCACCGACAATGGCACGAATTTCGCCAAAGGCACCTTGGCCTGTTTCTGCGCGATACAGGGCATCCAAGTGGACTTAGCATCCGTTGCCCATCCGCAGTCAAACAGCCAGGTGGAATGAGCAAACGGCCTCATTTTATCCGGCATCAAGCCTCGACTCGTCATACCACTGGAGCGATCTGCCGGCTGTTGGCTTGAGGAGCTGCCAGCCGTCCTCTGGAGTCTGCGCACGACTCCAAAAAAGTGAACTGGCTTCACACCCTTCTTCCTCGTCTATGGCGCCGATGCCGTCATCCCAACGGACATAGAGTTCGACTCCCCGCGAGTCACCATGTACACCGAGGAAGAAGCAGAAGAAGCACGTCAAGACGGCGTCGATCTGCTGGAAGAGGGCCGGCTGTTAGCACTCAGCCGGTCCAGCATCTACCAGTAGAGTCTGCGTCGATACTACAACAGGAAGGTCAGGCCGAGCTCTTTCCAAGAGGGCGACCTTGTGCTCCGGCTGATCCAGCGAACAGCCGGCCAACACAAGCTGTCGGCACCTTGGGAAGGCCCCTTTATCATCCGCAAGGTGCTAGGGAACGACGCCTACTATCTGATCAACGCTCAGAAGCCTCGAGCGCGCAAGAGGGACGACTCCGGCAAAGAGACAGAGCGCCCTTGGAATGCAAATCTTCTTCGAAGATTTTACAGTTGATGCAGTATGTATCGCACTACCCCTTTGTATTAAAGTACTAAGACTTTGGGCCCCCCGAGACGAGCTCGGGGACTGCCCTTTTTTGTTATCTGTATGATAAGAATTATGCCTTCGAGTACATTACTTTTATTACAAGCCGCTTGGCACCGGGCCAGAATAGTCGGCCCGGGGACTCGCCGCCTTGCGCTATGAAAAGCTTCCCGCAGTCAGACAAGTAGTGCGCGGTGCCCAATCCGCCTGCTGGCAGAGCCGCAGCTCGTAGAGCGACTGTGAGGCAGGCAGGGGTGAGGAAGAACGGGCGCCCACACGAAAAATGGCTAAGGACCTAAAGCACGAACATAGCGCGAGACAGCCTCCGGCATTTCTGAAGTGGAAAGCCGACTCATGAGTAGCCGGCTCGCCGTCTTTATTAGCCTCTATCAAAGACGGCCGACTCTTGGGTAGTCAGCCTGTCGCTTTCTATCCGACTTGCTAAAGAAGCTCTAAACGGCCAAGTACTTGCCTTACCGAAGTAGCCAAGCACTTGACCCAACGACAGTCCGCAGAGCGGCTGTCCGACTGGCAAGGCAGCAACTAAAGGAAGGCGGCAAAAGAAAAAGCCTAAAGAGTATTAAGCAAGGAAAGACGGAAATCGGATAAATATTTACGTAGGCCCTTGGCCGAATCTTTGAATAGAAGTTCAAGATACACCCCGCGGGTGGAATTGTTCGAATCTAACAAAGTTTTCAAAAGATTACTAAGACAGACAAGCAGAGGCGAAAAAAGCAGCCTAGGAGGCGGCATCTGGGATCGGAGGATCGGAGGAGACGGCGGCGTCAGGCACCGGGGCAGTCGGCTAGGCGGTCTCAGTTTGATCGCCTCCGGCGGCAGTCGCCTTCTCTCGACGCGGCTCGTTGCTGGAGGCGTGGTGGAGCTGAGGCTGGCCGCCCGCTCCGTCTTCTGGCACCTCCGCCTCGCCTTTGGCCTTCGCCTCATCCTCCTCCTCGGTGCTGGAGTCGATCACCTCCGCCGAGTCCTCTCCATACTCCGGGTTCATCCCGAACCACTCTGGCGGCACTTCCTCGCCGCCTTCAGCCCGCTCGGGCACGAAGACGCTGGTGTCCGTGTACTCGGCGATGGCCGCCGCACGCTCGATAAGGGCGCCCTCCACGGCCTCCAGCTCGGCCTGGGCTTCTGACTGGAACGCAGCCAGATAGTCCAGGTCCAGCCCTGGATACCACGCCTTGACGAACTCCAAGGCCTGGCGCGCTCCGGCTCGGGCCGAGGAGCCCTTCCAGGCCTCAAGACGGCCGGCAGCGACTTCCAGCCAGTCGGCGGTCCGACTGACGGTGCGCAGAGCCGGCATGTCCAGCCACAAAGCGGCAACCGCTTGGGCACCGACACGCTGAAGCCGGCGCATCTGCCGGTGGGCCGGACGAAGACGGGCTTCAATGCTCAGGAGCTGTTCATCGACGGTTCGGGGGGCATTAGCGGCGATCTCCTCACCGTTTGCCTTTCGCGCCTCACGAGCAGCCTCGATGGCTAAAGGAACCGCCTGCGAGTGACCAGGGAAGAAGTTTGCCAAGACAAAAAAGAAGCAGGACGAAAAATTGGAAATCGGCCTGGCACATAATCGAAATCCCGAAGAAACGAAAGAAACGTACCATCAACGATATCTTCGATCTCGTGGAAGCCGGAGGTCAGCATCGCCTCTCTGTCAGTCCAGGAGGAGCGCTCGCTCTCGAACTCGGCCAGGAGAGCGACCTCCTTCTTCTCGGCCTTGTCCTGCGCCTTCTCGAGCAGCTCTTTCTGCTGGGCCAACTGCGCCGCCAGCAGGTCGCACTCCGTGGGGAGCTTGCCACACTCCTCCTCCTTGGCACGACGGGCGGTATTGTCTTCGCCTAGCTGCTCCTGAAGAACGGCGTTGGCTTCTGGGGAGCGAAAGAGGAGACAAATCAGTCATCAGCAAACAAGATCACCGGGAAGATCTAGCCCGACTGCTCAGCAGTCGGCCCGAATCTCGGGGACTACAGCCCGCGGGTGCGCCAGCGCGCCCCCGCGAAGAAGAAGAACATACTCCGGCTTTCCAACAAGTCGGCAGCCCGCTTGCTCAACACCTAAACGTTGCGGTTGAAGGTAGTGGCGCGGAGGTTGTGATACTCCTGCAATAAGTCATTGAAGACAAAGTCAGTATTTGGAACTCGCCAGAGGGAGTTCCGAACCGCCTGCTCAGCAGCCGGCCCAGAACTCGGGGACTACACCCAGTGGGTGCGCTGGCGCGCCCCCACGGAGAAAAACAAGAATCAAAAGAAAGAAGGAAACGTACTCAGACGGCCGTCCGCGCTGCCAGATGCGCCCTGGTGCAAGTTTGAAGGGCGTCGCCTTCAGCACGCAGCTTCGCCTGAACGTCCAGAAGCGCTTGATTCAGCGGACCAGTGCCGCCTCCGCGCACCCACCCGGTGGGCGCGGCGCTTGTGGCCTTGGCGTCTAAGGTCGCCGAGCTGGCGGCGCCGGTCTCCCGAGGCCGTGGCGCAGAGGTCGCCCTCTCAAGACGGCGGCGCACCGGCAAGGCGACTTGGAGAAGCAGCCGCGCCTCGGTCTCGTCCGTGACCGGCGGCTCCGACGGACCCACCGGTTGTTTGTCGTGCGGTCTCCCAGACGGCGGTGGAGGCGGCGGTGGCGGGACGAGAGTGTCCGACATGGAGGCCTCGCCGCTCTCCTTCTCCACGATGGGGTTCTCGGTGCCGGCCTCCCCAGTCTGCCGCGTGAATTCCGGAGGCGGCGGTGCAGACGACAGTGGGGGGACGAGCATCGCCGAGCGGCGACGAGCGGCCTCCTCGGCACGCCGTCTCCCCGCAAGGGCGGCTTCGGCTTCCTCCAGCTTCTTCTGGGCGGAGGCGGCCGCCTTGTCGGCCTCCGCCTTTTCCAGGCGTTTGGCCTCCCCCTCCTCGCGCTTCTCCCGCGCATTTCGCTCCGTCACCTCCCGGAGGTCGGCGGCGGGGTCGGCCCGCCGACTATTGGCGGACGTCTCTGCCGACCCCATGACAGAGGGGGCGGCGACTCTCTCAAGGGAAAGAGGGGCCCTGAAGAAGAATGGAGGGAGTATAAAGAAGACTCGGACAAGATTCAACGAAGGCAAATAAAAAAAGATAGTATAAAGACTCACGTAGAGACTAGCGGCGGCCTTCTCACGTCCCTTCGGAAGCGGTTGGCCTTCGTGGCCGCCTCCTCCCGTCTGGTCGCGGCGGCCGCCCCCTTGAACTTCTTCAATTTGCCGCCGGGCGCACTCGGCCCGGCGTGACGCCTCTTTGCGCCGCCTTGGCCGGCCAGGCCTACGGAGGAGCCGGTGCCCGACGGGCCGATCCTCAGCTGGTGGCGCGGAGCGACTTCGCCTTCAGCGTCATCATCAGGCCAGTCGGCGAAGGTGGCCGAGGGCCTGAAGTCGCCTTCTGCTCCTTCTCCCCTGCCTTCGGCGTCGGCTTCCATCGCCGCCGCCCCCAAGTCGGGGTCGTTTATGTCGCTGTCCGCACGATCGGGGACATACTCGTGGGGCTGTCTCGTGGCGCCGGCTGCAGGCTGCATAAGGGGATTCTAGCTCATAAGAAACCGGCAAGAGTCAGAAGTCAGAGTCGGCCGCAAAGAAGACAAAACGATAAGGGGACGCGACTTACCACTGGTGGAGGATTGTCGCGCGAGTACAGCTCCTTGCCGAACTGCCAGTCCTCCTCGAACTTGCAGTGCGCAATATAATTCACCATATTTGCCACCTCCTTGCGGGGCATCTCCTTGGTGCTCGTCTGATTTGGGTCTCGGAGGCCGCTCATCTGACAGATCAGGTGAGGCCGGCCTTGGAGAGGGAGAACTCGGCGCGCCACGAAGGCGGCCAGCAAGTCGGCCCCGACCAGTCCCTCCAACTGCGTCAAGACTCGGAGTCGCGCTACGGCGGCGGCTCCGGCGGGAGTCAGCGTCTTGACTCGGTGGGACCAACTGGGGAGCCTCCCAGTCAGGGGGGCGGCGTTGTAAGGCGGCAAGTTAACCTAGTCGCCGTCGGAGGCGAGATTCTTCACGTAGAAGTACGAGCGCTACCACATCTTCACCGACTTGATCAGCATGATGGGAGGAAAGGGGTTGTCGGCCATTGAGCGCCGCATCACGATGAAGGCGCCGCACTGAGCCGGCACACCGGCGATGTGCGTGTCGAGCTTAGAAGAGAAGAATTCTCCCCACAGCTCGATGGTGGGGAGAACGTCGAGGAAACCTTCGCACAGAGTGGAGAAGGCGGAGAGCAACACCACCGTGTTTGGAGTGAGGTGGTGCGGCTGAAGACTGTGGAACTCCAAGAACGAGCGGAAGAAGCCGCTCGCCGGCAGCCCCAGGCCGCGCATGAGGTGCGAGCGGAAGATGACCCGCTCGCCCTCTTCCGGCGTCAACCGGATTTCCCCCTCCGGCGTGGCGCGGGCGCGCACAAGGTCCGCGCTGGGGAGACGGCGTGTCTGGTGGAGGAACTCGATGTGTTCTTCTTCTACCTTTGAGACGTCCCATACGCCGGAGCGCACAGCGGGGGCCACGGCGGAGGAAGAGCTCATCGCCGCAGTATGGTGTGCTCTTGCTCAACGGCGGTAGCAGGAGGGAGAGAAGGCAAGATGAGGCGGGGGAGCGGGGAAGAAGGGTGCGCATGTTGTGCCGCTCCGCTTCCCCCGCCTACTTATAGCCCTGCGGGCTGAGAAGCCGAGGGGGCGGGCGTGGGATTAACTGCGCAAGATGCCCCACGCCGCCCACGACCTTTCCCACGAAGTTACTGCGTGCAATAACGACGTGGGAAAATGAACCGACCACGGCCGCAATGGATCCGTTCGTATGCAGAGGCGCGGTAGTGGCGGGCCCCACCTGACGGCCCGTCCCGTCGCGCGCGTGGGCAGGCAGACTGTTCTCCCCACGTGGCGCCACGCGATTGGACCGCCCTGATGGCTGTGGGGAAGCGTATCAGGCACACCGCCTGGTTTCCCGCCGCGACTTTCAAGCTTCGACTCTCCACTAAACCTCCGACTTTCGACAGTCGGCCCAAGGGAAGCCGGCAGCCGAGTTCCAGAGTCTGCTCCTTGAAGGTTGAAACTGTTGAAGCCCCACAAAGCAGCATCCGCAGGGCTTCACCAGCTTCGGGGACTACTGTCGGAGTAATGGGCCACGGGTAGGCTAACCCGAGCCCCAGGACATTTCAAGACATCGGGGCAGGCCGCGCCCCTCAGGCCGAGTCCCAGACTCCACGCTGGCGACCTCCAGAGAGGCCGACTATGGAGAGTCGGCCCAAGACTCCTCCCTCATCTCGAAGTACGATGTGGGGTACGGTCACGGCATGGCCGTTTCCCCCCAGCTTACGAAGGACCGGCATGGCTACAGTGAGCCGTATCGCTGGAAGATCTCCGGCGAGATGTGGCACTGTTGCCATGCCTGCCCTGACCTCAGCCACAGTGCGCAGTACACTGTGCCCATGACGCCGGCCTGTACGGCCCGAAGACGGTGGGGCCACCTGCCTGTGGGCGGGCCGAAGGCGGCCTGGGCGCCCCAAAGATGGACCTGTGGGAGTCGGCCTCCTTGGAGTCGTCCGACTCCTCCCCAGGGCCCCACGAGCCATTAACAAGATAGGATGGGGAATGGCGACAGTGATCGCCCGAAAGACGGCGGCACTGTTGCCACGACCCGATGACCGAGCCTGCGTCATCAAGGGTGCCGCTACAGTATCAAGCCTATCTGCGGGACCCGCCAGTCGGTGGGCCCCAGAAGCCGGCGGGAAAGACGGTGGCCTAAGAGGCAGACAGCTGGGACCCGCGCCCAGCCGGATTACTATTGTACCCCCGGGGGGTAGGCCTATATAAACCCCCGGGGCACCCATGCAAAGGGTTTAGACCTTGATAGAGATAGACCAGATAGCATAGGAAGGAGAGAGCTAGCCTTGCCCTCTCCAGCCTCCCAAAACAGCTCCAGGAGCACCATTGTAGCCACTTTGCCTTAGTGATCATGCGGAGACCCCGCAGAGCAGCAGTAGGGGTGTTATCTCCTAGGTGAGCCCTGAAGCTGGGTAAGTTCCACCGGCGTGCATGTCTTCGCCTCATCCCGCTTCCAGGCACCGGCGATGTTCTACTCGCTCCCACCATGATAAGCCATCCTTTGGCATATGTCGTACCCAACCCCCGACAGCAACACCTCATCCCCTTTTAATAGTATTGGCTTTCCTATAGTCTCAATGTGATCTTGGATCACTAAAATAGAAAATGTAGAGTCTTGGACTTTGAAGTTTGAGCCAATCTTTTGTCCTTAGCACTTTGAAGGGGTTCCACATCCTTTTGTCCATGCCACTTCGTTGTTGGGCTTATCTGAAATATACTAGATGAAAGTATTAGTCCAAGAAGAGATATGTTGACATTAATTATAAAAATCACCCAGGGGGCACTTGTGCTTTCAATCTCCCCCTTTTTGGTAATTGATGACAACATAGATCAAAGCTTTAGATAAAGATATAGAGAAATGCAAGTAAAGCTTTGGAAAGACATGTAACATGCATAGGCCCCCCCTACATGTATGTAATCATGTAAATATAGAACATAAGATCATGTGAGTGCATAATCATGATAGAGCAAGCAATGAGTTACATGTATCTTGGCTATATGCATCACATCAAATGGTGTGAACATGGGAAATGTACCTTCATGCTTATGAGTCCTTCTAGCAAACAATATGTACATCAGCAAGAGATCCTCATGCATGTGAATGTGATACATATACTTACCTTGTGGTCTTGAACTAGCTTCGGAAGAGATGAACCTGAGTAAACAAGGTTAGACAACACAGAAACATCTACTAAGCAGAGCAAGAACAGTAAACCACAAGATTACCAAGATTGGGATAACATGTCGAGAGTGAGTATTGGGCACTCTATTGAGTGTAGACATGTCCCGAAAGGTAAAGATATGCAATGAATTTCAAGATTTCCTTCCCTTAGTTGTCTTGCTAACCCTGAATATTATAATGGATATTGGGAGAAGATAGGGAATAGAAAATTAGAGCAAAGCAAACACAAAAACAAAATGACCATGTATTTCCCCTCTAAAGACATGTAACTTCTCTCCTCTTTGAATACCTAGCAACTGAGGTCTTTCTTTTGAAAAGAAAAAGAATGTCTCTCTCCCCCTGTTGCTCTCTCCCCCTGTTGGAGTGATTTAGCTTTGATGTGAACTCTCTCTCCCCCTTTGACATCAATTCCCAAAAAGGGTCTTCTGGAGTGTGAGTCAAAATAGGTTTGGTCCTTGAGTCATAGAGCAAAGAAGCACATAGAATATGATGCTGATAGAGCATAAGAATCATGTCGGGGGGGATGAACCCCAGGCAGGCAACGGAACCCGGATCTATTTCAAAAACAGCGGGCCCCGCATCGCCCCGCAAACCTGCGTGCGCCAGGCCGGGTCGCTCGACCCGGCAAGGCGCGCAACCCAGTGAACACCCTCGACTCGGCAAGGTACGTCGACCCGGTCATAGCGGCAGGCGCAAGGCAACTCAACCCGGTGCAACCTTAGCTTCCCCAGCAAGCCAACCCACTCATGACGTCCATGGCAACCCAGCCACGGGTCAGCTCCCGTCCCATCCAGGCCGTACGATGGGATGAGACCTCAATCACTGATGACCAAGACTACAGTGCCCCCGCCCATGCTCGTGGTCAGCCAGAGCGTGGCAACAGTGCCCCTTACCTACCCGCTGACCAGGGCTGGCGCGGGAACAGTGTTCCCGCCCTCACCGCTGACGACAGCAAGCGGCGGCCTGACAGGGAACACTGCGCGCGACTCAACTCGGCCACGCCATGACGATCGACAAAACGACGCATAGTCCCCCTAGGCCCGCGGGGCCCGCACCTAGGGGAACCCGGCGAACCACAAGCCCCCAAGCGGGACCCAGCCCGGTACCCCGAATGCCGACATTACGGACCCACCGACTCGGCATGTTACCATTGTAACCCTGGGTGGGTTGATCTATAAACCCTCCCAGGAGTCCACGCCTACATGGGCAAGAATTCATTCGAGATATTCAACAGAGACATACGACACACACGGCATGCAAAGCCACACAAGATAGAGCAAGCAAGATAGGACTAGCCACTACATAGCAACACCAAGGAGAAGGACAGCCGGAGCCTTGGCCAGCCTCCTTCCTCCTCCAAACATCTCCAGGAGCGACATTGTACTATCCACCATCCAACTAAACTCGGCACGACTAGGGGTGTTATCTCTCCGGAGAGCCCCGAACCTGGGTATGTCCGGCGTCCCGCGCCCGCGCATATCAACCTCGCCTCTGAAGCCCACCAGTGGGCTCGAGCCTCCTCCTCTCTTTAGCCATCCCTTGGCATCTGCCTTGCGCCCACCACGACAGTTGGCGCCCACCATGGGGCAGTTCGAGGAGCTCGCCAGAAGCATGCTTCAAACGAGGCCCCTCTCCTACTCCGATGACTCCGTCGCTCTGGCGGACGACGTTATCGGCGCGCTCGCCGCCTCCTTCACCGTGCTGCGCATCTCCGACGCGCTCGCGGCCGACGAGTACCCTAGTGGGGTGCTCAGCTACCCTGACTCCCCGCTTTCTCTCAGCAGCGGATTCACTGCCGGGGCAACGGATGCCCACATAGAGGTCTTTGTCACCGGTGATGACGCCTCTTCCTCATCAAGCAAGGCGAGAAGAGCCGCCGAAGCCGCGGCCGCCACGGCACGGACGGAGCCGTCCGACCCGCTGCGCGCCGCGATGCAGAGCCACCGCATCCCCATCAGCACCGACGTTGAAGCCACCAATGTCGCTGAAGCCCGAACCCAGCTCGAGGACAGGCGCCAGCAAATGCTGGACCTGTCTGAGATGCTGGCCGCCACCAGACGCCGCCTGGAAGCTGCTCAGATGGAGCATGACGCCTCCCACGGATTCACGCCCGCCGCGGCCGAGCCGAGCCGGGCCGCCGATACTCGCGCCCGGGGAGGAGCGATCGGCCGAGCCTTTGGCGCCGGCCGGACCGTCTACAAGACCCCAGTCAAGAACATGCGCGTTGCGGAGGAAGCCGCGGTCGTCCTCGACCAACTCGCGGGCGAGGGGCTTAAGGAGCGCATCAGGCAGATGCACCGGCTCCTCCGCGCCGCCAACACCCAGCAGGATCGCCCCAACCAGCTCGCCAAGCCGGCGGGGTCCGGCTCCGCCCGCCTTGGCGGACCCGACGAACTCCTGCACATGGCCTCTTCGCCGCCCGGTGAGGCGCACTCTAGCCAAGGCCGGACCCGGCGCAACCCGGCCGGCACCGCCGCCGATGCTCTGGGCAACGAGCCTGCCCCAGAGACCTAGCGCGGACCCGGCCAGCCTGGCCGGCGTCCGGCTCCAACCGACCCGGCCCCTCGGGGCCTGGCCGCCAGTCGACTTGGCCCGCGCGCCATCGACAACGCCGATGCGCGCCACCGCCTCGATCAGCTCGCTCGCTCCATGGAGGTGGAGGAGAGCGGCGCTATCGGGCCAGCGTGTTTCAGCCCACGCATCTGGGAGGAGCCCTTCCCCAAGGTGTTCGTGCTTCCCCGTGACACCCCCAAGTACAATGGGACCGTGAAGCCAGAAGACTGGCTCACCGACTACACCACGGCCATTGGCATCACCGGTGCCAATCGTCGTCTCGCTATGCGCTACGCACCGCTCATGCTCCAAGGATCGGCTCGCACATGGTTGAACAGCCTGCTGATGGGCAGCATCAATGCATGGGTCGATTTCAAGGAAGCATTTGTCCGGAACTTCACGGGGACATACAAGCGACCCGGTCGCCCCAGCTAGCTTGCCATGTGCGAGCAGGGGCCGACAGAGACCAGCCGCGAGTACCTTGCACGCTGGACCGAGCTCCGGAACAGCTGTGAGGGCGTCCATGAAGTCCAGGCGATCCAATACTTTATCAGCGGGTGTCGAGGCGACACCCTCCTCAAGCACAAGCTTCTATGCTCCGAGCCGGCCACCATGGCCACGCTCATGGTGACGGCGGACAAGTACGCCAACGCCAACTCCGCCATGAAGATCCAGGTGGTGCTGGACGAGGCCGGCAAGGCGAAGCCGGTCCCTCCACAAAAGTCGGCCGACGAAGGCAGCTAGCAGCAGCACCACCAAAACAACAAGCGCAAGGCCGAGCAGCCGGCGCAACGTCACGACAACCGGCTTGTCGCGGCTGCCGAGCCCACGGCGGACCCGGCAGAGAAGCACCGGCAGATCGGCAAGATGGCATGGCAACCCGCCATGAGCTTTGAAGAGATGCTCGGTGCCCCATGCAAGCACCACAGCGGCGCAAGACCCTCCACGCACACGCTTCGACAGTGCGCCATCACCAAGCGCATCATGAGGGGCGACGTCCCGCCTCCTCCGGCTCTGGCTCTGGCTCCGGGCACGGGACAACCGCCTCCGCCTCCACCGCCGCACCCCGCCGGCGGTGCGATGCGGAACGATGCCTACCCGGACCAGAACGCGGCCTACGTCATCTTCACTAGCCTCGGCGACGATAAGCGCAGCGAGCGCCTCCTCCGGCAGGAGGTGAACACCGTCGTCTCGGCCAAGACAGATTTCATGCATTGGACGGAGCGCCCGATCACCTGGACCCGGGAGGATCACCCGGCAGTCATGTCGAGTCTGGGTGGATACGCCCTCGTCCTCAACCCTACAATCGTCACGCGGCGCACCTGCAAGTTCTCCCGAGTCCTCATCGACGGCGGCAATAGCATCAACATCCTCTACCGCGACACGATGACCAAGCTCGGCCTCAAGGCCGAGGACCTGGAGCGAACTCGGACCGTCTTCCACGGCATCGTACCCGGCCTCTCCTGTTCACCCATTGGCCGGGTCTGGCTCAACGTCCTGTTCGGCGACAGTAGCCACTTCCGACGCGAACCAATCTGGTTTGAGGTGGTGGACCTGTCCAGCACGTACCATGCACTGCTGGGCCGACCCGCGCTCGCCAAATTCATGGTGGTTCCCCACTACGCGTACCTGAAGATGAAGATGTTGGGCCCCAAGGGCATCATTACCATCACCAGCGACTACCGCAAGTCTCTGGAGTGCGCTCGGGACGGCGCCAAGCTGGCCGAGTTGCTGGTCATTGCCGAGGAGCGGCTCCATCTCGACTGGATCATCGCCCTAGCCGGCGAGGCCTCCGACACGTCGATCCCGACCCTGGACCCGGCCGATGAGGCCACCTTCAAGCCCTCCAAGGAAACCAAGAAAGTGAAGCTGAACCCGGAAGACCCCAGCTGCAGCAAGTATGTTGTCGTAGGCGCCCGCCTCGACAGCAAATAGGAAGGCGAGCTCGTCGACTTCCTCCGTGAGAATCGAGATATCTTCGCATGGACCCCCAAAGACATGCCGGGTATCCCGAGGAAGTACGCTGAGCACAAACTCCACGTCCGCAAGGATGCCAAGCCTGTCTGTCAACCCCTCCGTCGATTTTCCGAAGAGAAGAGAAGAACCATTGGTGAAGAGGTCGCCAAGCTCTTGGCGGCCGGCTTCATAATGGAAGTGTTTCACCCCGAGTGGTTGGCCAACTCAGTCCTCGTCCTGAAGAAGAACAAGACCTGGCGCATGTGTATCGACTACACCAGCCTTAACAAGGCCTGTCCAAAGGATCCGTCTGCCCTCCCGCGGATCGACCAAGTCATCGACTCGACCACCGGGTGCGAGCTGCTGTCCTTCCTGGATGCCTACTCCGGCTATCACCAGATCAAGCTGGACCCGGCTGATGCCCTGAAGACGTCCTTCATCACGCCCTTCGGAGCGTACTGCTACATCACCATGTCATTCGGGTTGAAGAACGCCGACGCCACCTTCAACGCTACATGCGGAAGTACCTGCTACCGCAACTCAGCAAGAACATCCACGTGTACATGGACGATGTCGTGGTGAAGACCAAGCAGCACCTCACGCTCCTCGACGATCTGACAGAAACATTCGCCAACCTCCGTGAATACAAGGTCAAGCTCAACCCGAAAAAGTGGTCTTTGGCGTCCTAGCTGGAAAGCTGCTCGGTTTCCTCGTCTCGGAACGCGGCATCGAGGCGAATCCGGAGAAGATCAAGGCCATCGAGCGCATGCGCAAGCCAACCCGGCTGTGCGATGTCCAGAAGTTCACAGGCTGTCTGGCCTCGGTCAGCCGGTTTCTAAGCCGGCTGGGCGAGAAGGCACTGCCCCTGTACCAGCTAATGAAGAAAACAAGCCCGTTCGAGTGGAACGGCAGGCGGACGAAGCCTTCCAAGACCTCAAGTGCATGCTCTCCACCGCACCCGTCCTGGCCGCACCGACCGACAAGGAGCCGTCGTTCCTCTACATAGCCGCGACCTCGCGGGCGGTCAGCATGGTGCTAGTGGTCGAGCGACCGGAGAAGGGCAAGATCCAGGCCGTCCAGCGTCCGGTCTACTACCTGAGCGAAGTGCTCTCCACCTCCAAGCAGAACTGCCCGCACTACCAGAAGATGTGCTACGGCGTATACCTCACCGCCAAGAAGCTGAAGCAGTACTTTCAAGAACATGCCATCACCGTCGTCAGCATGACGCCTATGGAGAAATCATCGGGTGCCGGGACGCCTCCGGCCGGGTCGCCAAGTGGGCGATCCAGCTAGCCGGCCACACCATTCTCTACGAGCCCCGCACCATGATCAAGTCTCAGGCCCTGGCCGATTTCCTCGTCGACTAGACCGAGACCTAGTACCTGCCGCCGCCTCCCGACTCGACGCATTGGCTCATGCACTTCGACAGGTCCAAGATGCGACTCGGCTTAGGGGTCGGCATCGTACTGTCATCTCCGAAGGGTGACTGACTCCGCTACGCACTCTAGATCCACTTCGCCGCCTCCAACAACACCGCCGAATACGAAGCCCTTGTGCACGGTCTCCGGCTTGCCAAGGAACTCGGCATCCGGCGCATCCTGTGCTATGGCGACTCAGATTTGGTGGTACAGCAGTGCTCCAGCGAGTGTGACGCCCGTGACTCCAACATGGCAAGCTATCGCTTCCTTATCCAGAAGCTATCTGAATCCTTCGATGGCTACGAGTTCCTCCACGTCCCGCGCGCGGAGAATGAGGCAGCCGACACGCTCGCCAAGATCGCCTCATCATGTCAAGCCATCCCGTCCGGCGTCTCCCTCGAGCACCTGCGCAAGCCATCCGTCAAGCCGTCGCTGGACTCTGAGTCCATCCACGTCCCAGAAGACCCGGCCGCGCCGCAACCCGGCCCAGGGGCTGCTCAACCCAGCCAGGGGACTGCTGAACCCGGCCCGGGGGCCGCTCAACCCAGCCCGGGGGCTGCTCAGCCCAACCCGACCACCATCACCCTGGACCCGGCTGTCACCGCCGCCAACCCGGGGGCTGCTCAACCCGGCCCAGGAGCCGCCGACTCAGAACCCACCCAGGTGGCCGTCTTCACCGCCATCATGGCCCCATCTTGGGCTTTGCCAGTATCAGAATGGCTGGAGAACGGGGTTCTCCCCATGGACGAGACAGAGGCTCGGCAAGTTCAGCGCCGGGCGTCCGCCTACAACATCATCAACAACGAGCTTGTCAAGCGCAGCTCTACCGGCGTGTTCCAGCACTGCGTTGAGCAGGACCGCGGCATCGACATCCTCCTCGACATTCACCAGGGCGAGTGCGGGCACCACGCCACATCTCAATCCCTTGTGGCCAAGGCGTTCCGCCACGGCTTCTACTGGCCAACGGCCCTCGAAGACGCCGAGTCGCTCGCCCTCAAGTGCGAAGGATGCCAGCGCTTCAGCAAATGCAGCCACCAGCCAGCGTCAGCACTCCGCACCATCCCGATCGCCTGGCCCTTCGTGGTCTGGGGACTCGATGTGGTGGGATCCTTCAAAACCGCTCGAGGCGGCATGACGCACTTGCTGGTGGCAGCGGACAAGTTCACCAAATGGATCGAGGCAAGACCAATCAAGAAACTGGATGGGCCAACAGCCGTCCAGTTCATCAAGGACATAGTGGTGCGCTACGGCATGCTGAACAGCATCATCACCGACAACGGCACCAACTTCGCCAAGGGCGCGCTCGAGCAATACTGCTCCGTCTCCGGCATCCACCTCGACCTGGCCTCTGTGGCACATCCGCAGTCCAACGGGAAGGTTGAGCGGGCCAACGGACTCATCCTGTCCGGCATCAAGCCGCGACTCGTCGAGCCACTTGTCCGCTCACCCGGCAGTTGGCTCGACGAGTTGCCCGCGGTTCTCTGGAGTCTGCGCACGACACCAAATCGGTCGACCGGGTTCACCCCGTTCTTCCTCGTCTACGGATCCGAAGCCATCATCCCGACCGACGTCGAGTTCGACTTGCCGCGCGTCACGATGTACACCGAAGTAGAAGCTAGAGAAGCACGCGAAGACGGCGTCGACCTGCTCGAAGAGGCGCATCTTATGGCACTTAGTCGCTCGGCTATCTACCATCAAGGCATGAGGCACTACCACAGCAACAAGATCAAGCCTCTCGCATTCCGCGAAGGCGACCTTGTCCTCCGACTCATCCAAGAGCAGGCAGGCCAGCACAAGCTGTCCTCTCCATGGGAAGGCCCGTTCATCGTGAGCAGGGCTTTGCGCGACCGCAACGCCTACTACCTCATAGACACACACAAATCAAAGAAGCGCAAGAGGGACACCGCTGGTGAAGAAACGACCCGGTCGTGGAACGCGGAACTCCTCCGTCCGTTTTACAGTTAGCCGAACGAATGTATGTATCAACGCCTTTTGTAAGCATATGAAACTATGGGGTCCCTGAACGAGACTCGGGGGCTGCCTTTTGCCGACCAATTTATTGCGTCCATATTTCACACCACCTTACTACCGAACCCGGCCGCCGGCTCGACAAGCTCGACCCGGGGGCTCGGGGACTGGTCGGCTTGATCATCACCCCGCCGCTTCACTTAGTGATTCCTGATAAGTTAGGATGTCGCGGCCCCCCACTTCGCCCTAAAACCGCAGATCCAGCTCTGGCTGACGGCGGGCAAGCACAACGGGCTAAAGCTCCCCTATGATTCATACACTAACTTAGAGCCCCCGGGTCGACCAACCCAGCCCGACGCTCGTCAACTAAGTTAGTCGCACGACCGGCTGCTCACCAACCGGCCAAGCCGGATTGCCGCAAGCCGGCCCAGTGGGTGTTTCGCTCGCGCTCAACGTTTTTAAGGACCCAACTCCTGCGGCCGCCTTTCAAAGAGCCGAACTCCTTGTCATGGACCGGAGCCTCAGCCGTTTGACTCGTGGGGGGGGGAGTTTCAGAGAGGAGCAACGCATGAAATAAGTTCGAAAAAAGCGGAAGGAAAAAAGCAAATAAACACTCACAACATTTACACATAAATGTTTCAAGCAAAGGCCCACGGCCCGAGTTCATTACACCCTGAAAACCCCCAGTGGGTGGGTGGACCTGCTATTTAATAGAATTTTCTACAAAAGATTCTCAGGCATTCCCAGCGCCGCATCGCGATGTCGACGGCTCCCCCCGGCCGGCCTCCGGGTCCAGTGAAGCACCGGTGTCCTCTTCGGCTTCCGCTTCGCCATAGACGCCCGTCTCCTCCGAGCTGCCCTCCGGGTCGCGAAGAAGCAACCGTAGTCATCGCCATCCATGACCACGCTGTCTTCCGTCCGTTCTGGATGGAACTCGTCGTGGAAGGCGAACTCGGCGATATAGCTGGCCCGGGAGGTGATCCAGCCGGCCTGCTCCTGCAGGAACTGCTCCGAGCCAGCACGCTAACCCATCAGTGCGTCCAGCTGAAGATCCGGATGGCAAGACAGCGCGATCCGGAGCGCCATCTCAGCACCGGCCCCGGCGGCGGAAACGCACCAGTCGCTAAGGCGATCCGGGCCCATCTCCAACCAGCACGCCACACGCGAGAAGCTGCGCGGGTGGACGGAATCCAGCCACAAGGCCGCCGTCATTGCGGTACCGGCTCGGGACAGCCGCTCCATCTCCGTCCCCAAGGCCTGCAGCCAGGCCTCAGCAGCGGCAATGATCTTTGGGAAGGTCCAGGCCGTCAGCGGATCCGTCCCGGACCCAACAACGTCGATTGGGTCGCGCTGATAGTGGACGGCTTCCTCCGCCAGCCGCTGCATCTCCGGAAAGGCCCCTATAGCCAAGGACGAAGCAAGTCAGAAGAGCAACAAAGAAGAAAGGGTCGGGTCCCGACCCGGCAAACAACGAAGAAGCAGCACTTACTGGAGAAAGACTCTTCCAGGTGTTGCGCCTCGAGCAACGTACCACGTCGCTCCCGCTCTAAGACACGGTCCCGCTCCCCGAGCGACTTCTCCAGGTCGGCCGCCTTAGCAAGGGCCGCCTTCAGCTCGGCGTCCTTGTCTTTGGCCGTCTTCTCGGCCGCCTCACGGCGGCGAGCCTCGGCCTGGCGGGCCTCCTCAGCCGTGGTGGCCTGCTCCCGCAGACGCTCCACCTCGGCCTGGAGCCGGCCCTTGTCGTCGGCCAGCTGGCCGAGCTGCTGGTCCGCCTCGACCAGGGCCTACTGCGCCTCCACCGCCTTGGCGGCCTCCGCCTTAAGAAGCTCCACCTTGGCCTCGAGGCGGCTCTTGTGACCCGTCAGCTGCTCGTGCAGCCGGTTGGCCTCATCAAGAGACCGCCGAGCCGCGGCCGCCTCCGCCCTCGCCTGCGCCGCCTCGACGCCGAGGCGGCCGGAATCAGCAACGAGCCAGTCATAGTGATGACCAGCCCGGAACAGCCGGGTCCGCCAAGACAGCACCTCGGCTGCAAAGAAGAAGAACTCAGCAGGAAGAAAAAATAAGACAAGGCCTAAGATTTGGCCCAACTGTTACACAGTTGGCCCGAATATCAGGGGCTACACCCAGTGGGTGTGCTAGCGCGCCCCACTAGAAGAAAAGAAGTCAACAAAGTACATGCAGCGACGCGAAGCTCCTCCTCCTTGGTAGCAAGCTGCTCCTTGAGCTCTCGATGCTTGCCCAGGATCCAGTTGAAGGCGGCAACCCGGAAGGCGTCAAGGTGCTGAAGAGAAGACCAAAGTCAACTCAAGGCCAACGCTCCTAAGGTTCGACCCAACTACTACTGTAACACCCCGGATGTAACTTTCCATCTTTGTAACTCCAACTTTTGCCATTTTCGGCTATGTGATATGATATTCCCTCCGTGGTTGGGTTTTGTCTTGTCTTCTGCATTTTATTCATGTCATGCATACCATATCATGTCATCATGTGCATCTCATTTGCATGCGTGTTCGTCTCATCCATCCGAGCATTTTCCCCGTTGTCCGTTTCGCAATCCGACAATCCCACATGCACCGGCGCACCCCTCTTGTCTATTTTCGTGTGTGGGTGTTGAACGTTCTCGGAATGGACCGAGCCTTGCCAAGTGGCCCTGGTGTAGCACCGGTAGACCACCTGTCAAGTTTCGGGTCATTTGGAGCTCGTTTGGTACTCGAGAGGTTATCCGCATATCCGTAGAGGCCTCTTTTAAGTTGCAGCCCAACACCCCTCCAAAACAGCCCAATAACCCATCTAACTCCCCTCCATGCTCTCGGTCGTTCGATCATGATCGTGTGGGCGCAAACTACACCTCATTTGGACACTCCTAGCTCCCTCAACCTCTATATATAGACCCCTCCCCCGAATTCCGGACGAAACCCTAACAGATTTCGTCTCTGCCGCCACCGGACACGTCCGGCCACAACCGGACACGTCCGGGTCGCCCCGCCGCCGCCACGTGTCGCCGCCTGGTTCGTCCGTGCCCTC